>NC_137816.1:22771778-22851323 GCF_963921795.1 Nannobrachium achirus | reverse complement strand
TAGTGAGACGGGTTTTTCGGCAACGTTGGATGCATGCCCTGTAGTACCTATAATCTATAAAAGAGATTAGTTATTTAGTCTGTCAAACTGTACAGCATGCAGATAGAATGATGTTGACGTTGACATGAATTCTGAACCCCAGCAGATGATACACGCACCTAAAGCCCAATCAATAATTTGTCACACAAAGCTGTCGAGCACCAAAATTAGACAATCTACAAGCTCACAACGCGCCACAAGCTTGTAGATCTGCTATTTTCGGCACGAATGTAGAGTATTGCATTACCCTGCCTTATCACCACCACTTTCTATTCATCTGTATATAACTATATATTAAATGGTTAGACATTATTCAGTGCATTTCATCCATTTATCATAGTTATGGCATGTCCACATTTTACGCATAATAGCAATTAAAAATCGAATAAATACTGTAAATAAATTAAAGAAAGAGACCCCCAGGGGTTTAAAATCTACAGTAATTAAAAGTTGCGCTAAACAGTTGAGCAGCACAAGATTATGAAGCCTCCATCCATTATCGGCGAGGTTACGGCCATAAGCAAAGCAAAGTCAAACTTTGAGCCGTCGCTCTGACGTTCGGCGCTGCTGACGACCGGCACATTCTGGCCCAGCGTTGATCTAATTTCCCTTTTCAATAAAAGGGGCCCTCCCAGTGCGAGGTGGCACGCAGAGAGACAGACACACACGGGCCTTTGGGCCGTCTGCGAGCTTCTCCTCATTAATTAGACCAGGGAATTCCATCGACGTTCTGAAGAGGGGGGCGGGGGGGGGGGGGGGGGGGGGGGTACAAAGGTACCAGATGGACCCTTGAAGAGGAGGGTTTAAGACGAAGAAAAAAGCTAAATGGACAGGAAAGAAAGAAAGAGAGACAGACGGAAGAGGACGTGCAGAAACAATCAGAATTATTGTCAGAATTGGCACCAAAATGTCAAGTCTCCCCCCCTCCTCCTCACCACCATGCACACAAACACGTAGGCCTACACACAAATGCACTTGTGCCCCAATCGTGCATCACTATAGCAATACGGCCTAATAACACTCCTCCTTGTTAGATGCTATGAAGTGCTATCAGACTGCTATCAAACTGAATTTGTGTTGTTCTTTTTGGGGGGGGCACATAATCTGCCTTAAAGCCTGCTAGGCTGTGTTTGTGTTTTGACCCATAAATATCCTGTTTGGCAAATAAATCCGCCCTCTCCTGGTAAATGCCAAGTCAAAGGAGCTTAAGGAAAGCTAGAGCAATGAATTTGTAGCTCATGAATACAGTTACGTTATTTTTATTTTTTTCATGTCATATGTTACTTTATTTGATTTGCTATAGTTGTTATTTCAGTACTTAATCTTTTCAGAGGATTTGTGATTCTATGGGTTAAGACAATGAACTGATCACAATTTGGGACTTCAATTAAGAGCTAGGCTGCTTACTATGAAGATATCGTTGCTGTCGGGCAGAAACCTCTTTTCTCCATATTCAAACTCTTTTCTCGTAAATTAACGCCCTACTTGATCACACTGTCCCAGCCAGCACGCCCACATGGGTCCCGCATGGGTACAGGGTGGGCTTCCCTACATGGGCCCCATGTGGGAATGTCCGCGGTTTCCACAAGGGTCCCTTGTGGGTTAGCCCACGTGGGCTCTGTGTGGGTTCTACATGGGCCCGGGGTGGGCCCCACCTCGGCTAATTTATATGGGACCCAGGTGGGAACCACTTGGGCTAGCCCACGTGGGCTCAACGTGGGTTCTACATGGGCGCTGGGTGGGCCCCACCTCGGCAAATTTTAATGGGACCCATGTGGGAACCGCCTGGGCTAGCCCACGTGGGTTCTATGTGGGAATGTCCGCGGTTTCCACAAGGGTCCCTCGTGGGTTAGCCCACGTGGGCTTAACGTGGGTTCTACATGGGCGCTGGGTGGGCCCCACCTCGGCTAATTTATATGGGACCCAGGTGGGAACCACTTGGGCTAGCCCACGTGGGCTCTGGGTGGGTTCTGCATGGGTCCTGGGTGGGCCCCACCTCGGCAAATGTATATGGGACCCAGGTGGGAGCCGCTTGGGCTAGCCTGTGTGGGCGCTAGGTGGGTTCTACATGGGCCCTGGTTGGGCCCCACCTCTGCAAATCTGTATGGGACCCAGGTGGGAGCCGCTTGGGCTAGCCTGTGTGGGCTCTAGGTGGGTTCTACATAGGCCCTGGTTGGGCCCCACCTAGGCAATTCTATGCGGGAACCATAGGGGATAAACGTGGGATCCAAGTGGGTTCAACCTTTCTCCTAGGAAGATTTTAATGGTAGACTAAAACAGTGTTTAACATGAACTGTGTTAATTATTGAAACACCTGAAATACATTTTGGATGAAAATAGACAATATACTGTATATTTGACAACGTTTATTACAAAAATAAACAAGATAATAAAATACGATATAGATAAAGATAGCAGCAGCATGAAGGCAAACAGATCAAATGTGCAAGTGTACATACAGTACATCAGTGGTTCTCAACCTGTGGGTCGGGACCATAGACTGTGGTCGGGACCCCCAGGGGGGTCCCCAAATTATTTTGGGGGGGTCCCCAGATGATTAACTTAATGTGCAACATTGTTTTCTCACTCAACAGTAAACAATCCAACATGAAATGTAAGTGTATAGAGGGCATATGCACATTTCTAAAGTGACAATTTAGGACTTTTTAATACCTCTAGAGGCAAGAATTGTGAAAATAGCCGATCTACATGCTCACAACGCCTCAGGTTGCGAGGCGTTGTGAGCAATGTAGATCTGCTATTTTCACAATAGAACCGTGTATATACAAAAAAAAAGATTTTTACTGGGGGTCCCCAGTTCAAATATGATTATTTTGGGGGTCTTGACCAGAAAAGGTTGAGAACCACGGCAGTACATTAAAGAAAACACTTGAAATGCAAAAAGAGATATTGCTCCACAGATTGCTAACAGAACAAAATAAAGGATAAACATTTTCCAAAAACATAAATTGCGTAAGAGGTGCATCAAAATCTTGAATTTTGTAACAAAACTGTTTTAGGGCATAGGTTTTCTGGAATCCAGTGTTCATTCATGTTGCATTCATCATCTGGGTCCGTTGTGCTTGTGGGTGTTTTTTTTTTAGCCAACCACAGGGGAGGGAGAGAGAGAGTTTGTCTATTGGGGTGTATAGTCCTTACACTCGGTTGCAGCAATCCAGTCGAGTGTGTCATTGTCTAGGTCATGATCATTCTCGGCCATGATCACCATTCAGTGGCTGGTATATAGGGAAGCTGATCATCACATGCTCCACAGTCTGTGATGGATCCTGTGCTGCACTGAAACGTCCCACACCTGTCCTCAGCTGATTGAGGGTTGTCCACTCCTTACAGGGGAGGTGCTGGTCAGGAACATCTGTGAGATCCTTGATGAATTGGTGAAGCCTGGATGGTTCTGCTGCCTTCCACTGTTCTGTCCATCTTGCCTTCACCCAGGAAGCCTTAACCTTAGATATCTCCGACATGGCAATTCCTGATTTTATGACAAAAGTCAAAGAAAGGAAAAGCCACAAGATATGAATGTAAAGTAGTAGTCATTCTATCTTTAAACACACTTACACTGGCGTCACCAGCAATGAGATTTTAGTAGGCGAAATGCCAGCCGAAATGCCAGTGAAGTGAGCTTGTAGATCGGCTATTTTCAAATGGACAAAATGTATAGGGCTGAAGAGATTAATGTAGGCCTATGTTTTATAGCCTAATAATATTCTAAATAAGTAACTAGTAACTAAAGTCCAATAGTGTAGTATACAGGAGGAGACATCATTTGGTGAGTGTGTGCACATTTGATTCTTTGTAAAGCCAGGTGACGATGACCCAAAGTAAACCCCCGTCACCCAATGGAAACAATAGCAAGAATTTGCATCTCTATAAGCAAGTTGAGTAGGCTATCAGCTGGCTACTGTCTACGTGCCTGCTGACTGTGGACAAACTTGTTTTGAATTCTCAATGTTTACAGGCCAAGGACCCCTAGTTGAGAGAGATGAAGCAGGGACCAACACCTTTTCCTTGCTTCCATATAGTTTCATCATGACAGGAAAATCATCATTGTATTTTGGATCCATGTCAATTTGTGTTTCAGATATTTAACCACTTGAACAGTCAATACTTAATAAAGTTGACATTTCACTCGGCACTTGGTCTGCTCTTTTCCCTCTCTATAAAACCTCTTTGCCCAAATGTCTGATCTACAAGCCTTGCACTGCGAGGCGTTGTGAGCTTGTAGATCTGCTATTTTTGGCTCAAGTTCTTCAACAAATCTGCCCCTTCCACTAGTTAGCTGCAGCTATATGCTGTCACATTCAACTTCAGTTTTTTCCACACAACATTTAAGTTAGCCAAGCATTATGTAAGTTTATATTACCATTGTCACTTATGGGGTACTTCATTGTCTGTCTGTAGTTCGAAGCCTCTGCTTTTCAGGTTTGTGTTGAGCACATTTTCTTCATGAAAGAGGGAACAAAAGAGATTTAAAAAGTTAAAGCAATGTAAATGTCAATGTAGGCCTACACATATTTGAGGAGGGGAAAAAAGTTATGTTCTGGCCCACCTTTAAGCATCTGGCTGCACTAAATACTTAACTACTCTGCACACAACTCTGACAAAACATTGCCAATTTACAAGCTCATAACATATGTGTTGTGATGCTTCATTAGCTAGTAGAACTGCTATTTTTGTGGGTTTGCCCAGAATAGGGACACTATAGGGTACATTAACCAACATATACAGTAGGCTACATTAAAACATAATATATAACAATATTGGCCTGTCTAAATCCATGGTTTGAAATAATTGGTTGCAATGTGATAACTAGAGCATAAAACATGTAACTTGTTGTTTAAAGATAATGTCCTTATAGTTAAGTTGACAAAAACAACAAACCTTGAGTTAAAACTAGGCTAGTCTCTAGGCTAGTTTGATAAGATTTTAGAATATAGATTAGATAATGAGGTTACTTACCACATACTTTTGGATTTTTTTAAGGTCCATTCGTGGAACCTCTCATGAAGTTCCTCACTCTCAAATGACAAAGAAAAAGAGATTCAGTTTGAAAAAGTCTGGGAAGGACAGTGATTGGCTAGACGGTCAATAGCACCTACATGTGAAATCACCCTGTATTCACATGGTAATGAGAGTCTTGGTTTGGTCTACTCACTGTGCCTGCCTGAACAAAATGAATCAAGTAGAATGTGGTGTTGTAGCCTAGCGTAGCGAGACTATATACTAATGCAGCTAACTAAATGCAATATTAGGTGGATTGTTTAGCTCTGCTAGGCTATTGGTGTTGTACAAAGCAGCTATAACTAGCAGCACATAAAGCAAAGTCCAAAGTCTGGCCAATCGTGGAACACCGACAGATTGTGTATGGCCTGAGGCTTTTCTCCTAAAATGTTTATAACCACACATAATAACTACAGTTTTGCAGTGGAATGCGTTGTGATCTTGTAGATTGGCATATTTGAGTGTGGATTTGACCAGGAGTCTGCTTAACTTATTTTAATGAATATAATGTAATTTTGTCGAATGTTGTTTTAGGAGCATATGAACAAAATAGAAGTAATGAAATTAATGTTTTTCATACTACCACCAGACAGGTTAAAAGCACACGCACGCACGCACGCACGCACGCACGCACGCACGCGCACACACACACACACACACACACACACACACACACACACACACACACACACACACACACACACACACACACACACACACACCACCAGTGGTCCTTTATTATTATTATTATTACCCTTATTAATATTATGAATAACCTGTGTATAGATATTTTGGTCAAGCTGTTGTTAATAACTAGGCTACTCTTGGTTGGTCCATATGGAAATATGTAAAGGAAATATGTTTTTCCCCCACTGCCTAAGCCAAAATTCACAGCAAAAGAAAATTAAACTGGGTAATGATAAAAAAAATACACCAATGTAGGAACTGCAGGGATTGAAGCTTGAAGTGTATGAAAATGTATGTAGACCAATGTGGGAACCACGTGAGCCAGCCCACTTCCATCCCATGCACAGTTATCCCACATGTAGCCCATGTGGAAACCATGTGGGACAGCCCACTTCCAACCCATGCCCAGTTAGCCCACATGTAGCCCATGCAGGAACCATGTGGGCCAGCCCAATTCCACCCCATGCCCAGTTAGCCCACATGTAGCCCATGCGGGAACCATGTGGGCCAGCCCATGTCCATCCCATGCCCAGTTAGCCCACATGTAGCCCATGCGGGAAACACGTGGGCCAGCCCACTTACATCCCATGCCCAGTTAGCCCACATGTAGCCCACGTGGGAACCACCTGGGCCAGCCCACTTACATCCCATGCCCAGTTAGCACACATGTAGCCCATGCGGGAACGACGTGGGCCAGCCCACGTCCATCCCAGGTCGTTAGCCCACATGTAGCCCATGCGGGAACCATGTGGGCCAGCCCATGTCCATCCCATGCCCGGTTAGCCCACATGTAGCCCATGCGGGAAACACGTGGCCCAGCCCACTTCCATCCCATGCCCACTTAGCCCACATGTAGCCCATGCAGGAACCACGTGGGCCAGCCCATGTCCATCCCATGCCCAGTTAGCCCACATGTAGCCCATGCGGGAACCACGTGGGCCAGCCCATGTCCATCCCATGCCCAGTTAGCCCACATGTAGCCCATGCGGGAACCATGTGGGCCAGCCCATGTCCATCCCATGCCCAGTTAGCCCACATGTAGCCCATGTGGGAACCACTTGGGCCAGCCCACGTCCATCCCATGCCCAGTTATCCCACACGTAGCCCACGTGGGAACCACTTGGGCCAGCCCATGTCCATCCCATGCCCAGTTAGCCCACACGTAGCCCATGTGGGAACCATGTGGGAAAGCCCACTTCCAACCCATGCCCAGGTATCCCACATGTATCCCACGTGGGACCCATGTAATTTGCCCACATCAAGCCCATGCCCACGTGGTACCCAAGTAGCCCAACTCGTACCCATGCGGGACCCATGTGGGCGTGCTGGCTGGGGTAGTGTCACAGAGTAGTAAAAGTAGCAGTTCTACAAGCTCGAGCTTGAGCTTGGAGATCTGCTACTTTTGTTACTTTTGAATTTGAATCCTGAAAAGTAACAGTTTTGGACATAAGAGGTTTCCACCTGACCTGACATATCTAAGCTGTTTGTGATTGACTTAATATGACTCAATATTATAGGTGTTTAGGAGCCAAAAAACAAAACAACAGCATCTGAAAAAGAAAAAGAAAAGGGAAAACATTCCCTTGCGGTCATTGGCTAAACCTGAAAGCCTGTCTCTTATGCTTCATGCTGAAGCAAGCATGCAAAACCTTGCCCACTTGTTTTGCATAAAATTTATTTTTTATTTATTTGTTTATAATAGCTTGGAACACAGTATGGAAAAGTGGCACAAGATGAAAACAGAAAATTCTTTCACTAGGAGAGAATAGAACGTAAACAGAAAAATGGGAAAAACCCTGTTTGTTTATTCAAAGAATCCTTGGGCAGGAGGTGTGGACAACAATCAGAGAGAGATTTTGAGAAACTCTAGAAAGTTGAGCATAACAGATTTTAGAGCCAGACGGACAGATTGAGAAATAACCTGGAACGAAGGGGAAAAGCAAAGAATCCAATCGAAAGAGTCTTGAAATAAAAAATAAAAAATGAAAGCGAAGGAGAGTGGAGTTGAGTGGAAAGAGAGAAGCTCCTTGTGCCTCCTAAATGTCTTTCCTCCAGTGGTGTCTTTCCTCCAGTGGTGTACAGTAATTAAGTACATGTACTCAAGTACTTTATTTAAGTAAAAACACATTTTACTTTACTGGAGTACTTCCAATTTTCTGTACTTTAATTTCTACTCCACTACATTTATTTGAAAACGTTAGTTACTAGTCACTTTGTTATATTTCTATTATTATAACAAAACAAACATTAACCACTTCAACCCAATATAGGTCTACATTTCGGCCATTTGAAGATAACCGTTCAGAGTACTTTTCCCACCACTACAGTATGTGTCTTTCCTCAGTGGCCTCCGCTCCGCTCCACTCCGCTCAGCTGTGCTCCAGGGGTGTGTCACCAATTTCTGGGCCCTGGGTACCAGAATTCACTGCGGGCCCCCCATGAATGTTCTTCATAGGGAGAGGGGGTTTAACCCATTTAGACTGGGGACGCATTGTTATGCATTATTGTGTGCTTTAACTATTGAAAAATAGCAGATATACAAGCTCACAATGCGGCACCGAGTGCCACGCTGCTAGCTCGTAGATCTGCTATTTATTTTTTAATCGTGAATATCTTTTTGTCAGTGGTGCTCAAACTTTTTCATGTGAAGGACTCCCAAAATGATGTGTATTTGGCCATGGACCCCCATCTCAAAATATTTAGTTCCAGGGACCCCCAGAAGCAAAATTTGAGTTACAAATGTTCACTTAAAAAAATACCATATAGCCTATTCAAAGATTCGCACACATTTTTTCACGAAAATAGCAGATCTACAAGCTCGCAGGGCGGCACTCGGTGCCGCGCTGTGAGCTTGTATATCTGCTATTTTTCACGAGTTGAAAGCACCAAATAACGCGTAATAATGCGTTCATGAGGGGCCGGGCCCCGCAGTGAATCCTTGCACCCAGGGCCCAGAATGTGGTGCGACGCCCCTGCACTCGGCTCAGGCAGGCAGCAGGCAGCTTGACTTGACTGGTCGGTGACAGCACGCTCCTGCTCCGACCATACGGCCTGTCTCCTTAGCTAACAGCCCCAGCTGCACGGGGGGAATGTCCCCGGGCCTGACATTTTGACACGGGCACCGCGTTGACAAATAGCTGGAGTTTTCACCTCCTGCTACACTGTCTGCTCTCTGCTAAATCAAGCCTCACTTGACTGTATGAAGGGTGGTGGGGGGGGAGGAGGGGAGGGGAGGAGGAGGGTTGGGGGGGAGCTGACAGATCTGCTGTCACAGCCGGGTATGGGTGGGTGGGTGGGGGGGGGGGGGGGCTGCTGATCGAGGTCTCTCTGGGTGGCAGACTCGCCTACCGATGTGTGTTTGTATCATGGGTGGGGCGGGTGGGTTTGGGGGGGCTAGGCATTGGGTTGGCTTTCGGGGTGGGGTCGTATACCATGGACCGTGCATCCGGGCATTTGGGGATTTTGGGGGCGTTGCGAGCTGGGGGGGGGGGGCAGTGTAATCACAGCATAGTGTGTGTGTGTGTACCTAAGTGTGTGTGTGTGTGTGTGTGTGTGGGGTGGGGGGGCTGGGGGGGGGGGGGTGTCGAGGTGTGTAATGCTGTATGCCATTGTAATTGTATACATATTACTGTACAACCAAACTGTAAAAATGCTGTATGCTTTATGCCGAGTCGCCCAGGGGTCTATACTTGGCTCCCTACTTTATCGACACCAAATATCGTCGACAAAAATAGCCAATCCACGAGCTGACAGCGTGTCACGCTGCGACAGCTTCAGCTTGTAGATCTACAGTTTCCATTGGATGTTTGCCTATTTCTGCAGAATATTTACCTAATTATGGCATGCCTACAGGAGGGACGCTATAGGGTTCATATGGTTAAAATGTCATGGTTGCAATTAGATGGGTGTGTATTCGTTACATCACCATCCTTTATAAAGAGATGCATTGTCCAGCTGAGACAGGCTTTCATTTTAATTGTGTCCTACAATCATCAAGCCTTTGATAATTACAGTGAACGGAGTAATGTGAGGAAGCAACACTTACAAAATCTGTCAGGCCTGCTGTTGTTTTCATGTAGCATACCCTGATCCATCCGAATGATCATGAATTTCATATTATACTGTAGGGCAATGGTTATTAACCATAGTGCATTGCATAGAGACGCATTGTGAGATCAGCTATTTCCACCCTGCAACACCATTGTACAATGTAGGCTAAGTGTAAAATATGGCTTAAAGGGGAATACCACAAATGTTCAACATTGAACTATGTCGTTAATATAGAGTTGTTATCAGTGGTGTGATATGGATTTTAGAAGTGTGGGTCCTCTAAATTCAAGACGTCATACGCGCACGCTGTTTTTATTGTTAATTAGTGTTTTTATTGTTAATTAATGTGTGCATATGAGGCGCGCGTGCGTGCGTGCAGCAAAATAAGTGTGGGCTCGCCGAGCCCACGGCATCTCACCCCTGGTTGTTATGTGGAAATAAGTTCACTTCTGTGTTGCCTAGAACTGGAGGATTGATTGTGGGGGTCATGTGATCAGTGACATCATGAAGGTGTACTCTTTGGCTTGCAGAGCAACTCTAAGGTATATTAATGACCTAGTTAAAAGTTGAAAAGGAGTGGTATTCCCCTTTAAGTAGTTAACTGCTTTCATACTGTGTCACAAAATGTGTATTGATGAAGAAGTCGGGACATAATAAATGATGTCGGAACAACTTGCATTGACTGTATACAGTACTGTGGGCGTGCGTGCGTGCATGCGTGCGTGCGTGCGTGTCAAAATCAATGTTGGTGCAAACATACAAGTGCACAAGTCTGCCTGAGTATATCTGCGAGGGGAGAGACAGAGAGAGTGTGAGTGAGCCCATATGGCTGGGGCAGGGCCAGTGCATTTGTGCGCTGGTACCAGTGGGGCTTTAAGTGCTGGCTGTTGGCTGTTATTACGGGGGTCTGTATTGATGAATCCCCCACGCCTCTCATAACCTCCAGCTCACTTTGAGGTGTCCCCAGTGTGCAGGCGCTCTGGGCAGAGCGCACAGCCGTGATTAATGCCCATCTCCTGAGCCCGGCCTGCTACGGAGCACCGTGTCAGGCCAGGTTTGTCAACTCACAACTATAGATTATTTCATGTCTCCTCCTCCACAACTTTTAGAGCCGCCACTGTCCTATAATGCAGATATGTCTCTCTCGTTCTCTCTCTCTCGTTCTCTCTCTCTCTCTCTCTCTCTCTCGATCTCTCTCTCTCTCTTTCTCTCTCTCACTCTCTCGCTTTATTCTGTGCCCATCCCTTGGGTGAGGAGATGGCAGATGCATTAAACAATCCACTTAATAGATAAGCAACAATATGCTCGACTTTCCTCTTCTCTCTCTTTCTCTCTCTCTCTCTCTCTCTCTCTCTCTCTCTCTCTCTCTCTCTCTCTCTCTCTCTCTCTCTTCTCCTATCTCCCGCTGCTGAAATGGAATTGGATCAAAGAAGAGGGAGAAGAAGGGAGGGGGGAGTGGGGGTTGATGGTAGGATGGAGTGGGTGTGGGTGGGTGGGTGGCTGGGTGGGGGGGGGGCCTCATTGGGTTTTGTTGAAATATTTATAGGTCAGGGTTGACTGGTTAAATTGAATATCTATGCCGATCTCACTTGCCTGTTTAACTTGCGCCTAGGCAAATATGTTTCCTAGGTGATAACCTTTTATGTACCAGCGCTGGCTTCATTGAAATGCATAGAGATAAAAATATGTAGCACTGCGCGGCCCAGCACCAGGCAGCCGCCGATGCTCGATTATTCAAATGATAATTGACCTCCACCTGTAGCTTCGCTTACATTCAGTAGTCAATCACTTTGCCCCCCATCCGCTGTTAAGATATGGACGAAAATACCGTCCTGTCATTTACATTACAAACCACCGGTGAATGTCAAGTACCCCGGGCGAGCCATTTGTGTGGAGAAGAATGGGAAAAATATATGGCCAATTATGATTTCCAATCTTTTTAATAATTTAAATGCCGTTGATGTGTGCATTACTGGCAGCATGGCTCTCAGTCCCGCACCCCTGTTTATTCCCCGGCAGTATTATTTTCCTTCCCTTAACAAATGACTCGATGTTAATCTTCATATATAATTTTCATTTCTCTGATATAATGGCTGCTAGTGGCTTGCTGTCAAAGGCTGATGAATTGACAAGCAGTATCAAAGCACTGGAATCGACAATGTGGAAATATTTTCCGTTTGGTTTGCCAAGACAGGCTTCCCCCCTTCTAGGGGGCACTCATAGTAATGAATGAATGCATATTCATGTGTGTGTGTGTGTGTGTGTGTGTGTGTGTGTGTGTGTGTGTGTGTGTGTGTGTGTGTGTGTGTGTGTGTGTGTGTGTGTGTGTGTGTGTGTGTGTGTGTGTGTGTGTGTGTGTGTGTGTGTGTGTGTGTGTGTGTGTGTGTCACACACACACATAACAGTACATACACACATGCACAAACAGTCAGTGATTTAATACTGTTACAATGCCTACTTCAGTCCTCATTTGACTGTAGATCATGCCAACACGTGTTATTCCATCCAAGCCATCATCACGGCGGTGTCATTTCCTCCTCTGTGTCACTACTGTGCCACTGTGTGTAATCTGTGTATGTGTGTGTGTGTGAATGAACGAGCAGCGTGTTCTTAATGTCACGGTTTCATCTGTAAAAGAAGAAAATAAATAAATTAGCTGTGGGACCGATTTGCATAGATTTTCCAAATGGAAGGCGTCAAAGTGTGCTCGGCAACTGTGCCTGTTTGTTTAAAGTCAGCCAAAGCTTTATAATTAGCAGTGTTTAATTATGGAAATGGCTGCCGAGGAGAATTTCAAACGCACTCCTTCCCCCAGATCATTAGTTACGGGGTTGGGGGGTGTTGGGGTGGCACAGGGAAAAAAAATAAAAAATGAAATGCTTTCAGCAATGAAGGGTTCATATTTCAAG
This sequence comes from Nannobrachium achirus, assembly GCF_963921795.1. NCBI lineage: Eukaryota > Metazoa > Chordata > Actinopteri > Myctophiformes > Myctophidae > Nannobrachium > Nannobrachium achirus. The sequence goes on along the minus strand of NC_137816.1, from coordinate 22,838,619 downwards.
CTTATAGCTGCTAAAAGGGTGTACTCAGAAAATCAATTTTATGAAAGTCCGTTCAGCACTAAAGGGACTTCCATGCAACTAAGCAATTTTGAAATAATGTCGGCGGGGGCCAGATTCATGGCCGGTAACGGGACTTTGCTACCCTTACCGAGGACATTATCCTCTAAGCCCCGGGTCAGGGGTCAAGCTCTGGTTTAAATCAACCTCTGTTTAGCATAACTCGATTCTTAAAGGGCTGCTGGCAACAGCCCTGCACACTGAATAGATAAGTAGTCTTTCTGGAGGCGGGGAAGGGGTTGCACTGTACCAGATCAAAGCTTACAGAGGCCGTCTGAAGACTAAAGACTGAGGAGAGGAGAGGGGTGTGCAGGGACAATAAACTTCTGGGATCAAACCTCACCTTGACCCCACAGAGTTTGGATAATCCAACACCCACGTCCAAGGCGCCACTCGGCGCTGTATGGTGCAGCGCACACGGAAATAGCCGATCTACAAGCTCATAGCGCGTCCGCAGCGTGACACGCTGTGAGCTTATAGATCAGCTGTTATCGTGGGCGCGCGAAGCCAGAGAAGTATAAATCAGGCTTTGGCGGTTCAGCCCTGAGCCACAGCAAGCTCACACACACACTCAATAAACATCAAATTACTAGGAGTTCCTCCTTCCACAACACATGACCTTCTCAAGAGAAAATAGCTCCCCCAATAAATCCTGTCCCTATTGTGTCTTTGATGGTCCACCCCACATCAAGCCAGCCAGCGTCCTGGTGGTACCGGGAGGAATTTTTGGCAGCACATGTGCTTGGGGAGGGGGAGGGGTACGGGGGGGACCCCGGGCGACACATGGGAGACGTTGAGATCTCCTCCGAGGTCTGCTGCGGAAAACCACATCACCGGCACGCGGTGCACGCGCACGCCGTGGGGGGTCCCGACCTAAATGGTTTGTTTTGGGAGTAATGGCGTGTGCGTCTGTGTGTGTGTGTGGTGGAACCTGTGTTCTCTCGTTGGTGGTGGTGGTGGAGGGACACTGGTGGGCGTTTTTTTTAAAGCTGGGAGGTCACACATAAAACAGGGTTCCAGCTGCATTGGGGACGGCTGTGGCCCCCGCTCCTCACGGGGGATTCCCATTAGGCAGATTGATCGTTTCCTCTCCTTCTCCTCCCTTTGATTCATGCCTTCCATCTGAGCTCTAATGAGCAACGCGGCCGTATGGCACAGTGCAGGGCATCTGTGCACGGACCCCCTGTACCGCACTGTACTGTACAACGGCTAATGGAAAGCACATACTGTACTGCACGTGCACACAGTGAAAATACTAAGTGTTAATCTTACTCTGAGATTGTACAGATTGTAAGCAAATGGACCGCTTACAATTGTATATATTCTCAGAGTTACGAATGGATAGACTAAAGGTGCTACAGACAACATTCAGCCACTAGATGCTCCACCTCACAGCATCTCTGTCGCATAAGGGTTCCTTATTTCCCTGAGTCTATAAGGCAGCACTCCTGCATTTTGCACCATTGTAACCTGGCCGCTGCCTCTAAGCGTCTCTTGAAAGGCCTGTGGATGTATTATATACCATAGGTCGCAGTTAACTATGAAAACCGGCACATCTTGTCCATGTATCCGCGTATCTCTGTATGTCACGCCTGACACTGTGGTTCCCCTGACACATCACTGTGACATCACAGGTCTATGGGTTTGCTGTGATGTCAGGGGAACCACTCTTTAACAGAATGGTTTTGCTGCTCTGACATCACGCTCTGGCTTCACTGTGATGGCACACTAACAGAATCCCTTTTATGCCCATATATGGAGTTCCCTGATGTCATCAATATTAAGCCCATATCTAACAGGACTTCATATGGGAATGCCCATATATGGAGGCCACGTCGGCCAGATACCACACTAACAGATTCCATGTATGGCCAAGACAGCCCATATCTGTGTGGTTGGTTCTACAGACAGGGATCTCCATGTATGGACATAAAAGGGTATGATGTCAGATGTCATAGACATCATAGGGCTTTCACAAAACTAATAACTGAGTAAGCATGTTTGGGCTTTACCAGCATATCTCCATATACAGTACATGGATCTCAATATATTGGTACCAGGGGTCTCCATACAGTATTCATGGGTTACATTTGTAGTCCTAAACCAGCCATATTGAGGACCAACACAGGTGTTCAATTTGTCTGATTGGCATAGAACCAATGTTCTACGTTAATCAAAACACCTGTGTTGGTCCTCAAAATGGCTGGTGTAGGACTAATGTAGGACTGATGTATAACGGACCAGTTACCCATATTCATGGGTTGCATTTGACCCATGAATATGGGTAACTGGTCCGATATACATCACTGGCCAGATGGTAAAGAATCGCCCTGAGGCGTCTTACTAGTATACATACATTTCGCATCAATATCACCTTTGATGCACATAGAGACACACACAGGCCTTCATGGGATTCATGTGTTGGGTACTTCAAATCAGCACCTTTTTGCCATGTTTTACACTGTAGATACATGTACCTCTGTTAACATTTCCCTGGCCTACATGGCGTAAAGATTGTCTTAGTTGTAAGGCTTGACCAACCCTCTGAATCGAGATCACTTTGCCAAGTACGGTAGTCCCTGCAGAAAGTCGTACAGTGCCACTGGCACAGAGACATTATTGACAATTTAACAGCATGCAGCATCGCATTATCACAGTACACATACAAGGACAGTGGGACCTCACCACTCCATTGCAGCTTTTGAGTTTTGGTGGCGGCCGTGAAAGTGCATCGAAACGCAAAGTGCTCGTTTTTATTTAGTCTCCCACTGAAGAGCCCAGGACAGGTTTATGGTGCCTCCGCCACAGCCGTTATTTACAGCCCCAGCCCCTCCATACATCACCCATGATCCACTTTTACGGCACACGCGGAATGATAATGATGATAACAATAATAATTACCATATAAAAAAACCTTTACAGCACTTGCGGGCCTGGGCAATAAGCTGGATACTTCACCAGACACTCAGTGTTTCTCCGCAAGGCCGTTAAAAGGCATGCGTACCGAAAATTCCCCCCTGAGCGAAACGCGACCTGTATCCGATGGAGATTTACTGCAAGGTTTTTTGAAAAGATGTATTCCTCCAGATTTTTTGGGGAGGGGGGGAGTGCAACGACTCCGTGACGGATAGTATGGCGTACGTGTAACCGCTGGATAACAGTTTTATTAGCAGGAGTCTGTCTGCTTGCCTAGTGGTATAGGGAAGCTGTAACACAGTTTCTCTTGGTGCGACGGCATTGAAATGAGCTGGAAATGTCTGTCTAGCCCGTCTACGTGCTTATCAAAACATTTCTCATTTGCTGAAAGGAACAGAACAATATCATGTTGGCCTCCTTCCTGTTGTAGCAGACTGTCAAAGATTTTAACTGGCATCCCCACACAGACCTATTTAGTCTGAAAATAGGATAGGTGTTTTTTTCCCCCCGTTTTTTTCCTCCCTTTAATTCATGTCGTTCCAAGAGTTCATTATTGGTTTTAGAATATTAGTGTTTTCAGTGCATATCCCTACTGTATATACAGTATGTGTGTATAGGCCTAGTATATATGTATATATATAGTGTACACACACACACACACACACACACACACACACACACACACACACACACACACACACACACACACACACACACACACACACTAGGAACCAATTTCATTGTCCACTGTCATGGAAAGTTATACAAAACATTTAAAGTAGAAATAATAGATTACAAGTACTGTGTGTGGCCAGGGGGGGGGGGGGGGGGGGGGAGAGGGAGAGAAACTGAGGGTACATGGAGAGCCTATGTGTTTCAACTCTGATGAACTGCAGATGAACCTGCAGAGTGAAATCAGCCTCATAAACACAGCCTCGTCGCTGCTATGGAAGAATGGGGAGAATAAATGACTGTTTGCTAAACGCATTAGATCGCCTCTCACCGTGAACAGGGTGATCTGCAGAGCAGCGACCAAGTGGGGTGGCCCCAGGTCTCGCCCGAGCATACACAAGCGTGCGTGTGAGAAGACTGTGTGTGTGTCTTAGCGTCAGGGGCATCAATTGGGTATGGCAGGGGTATGCAGCTGCCATACCCTGAGTCCAGGGGGGAAAATAAAAGTTACTTTTAAATATAAATCCATGCATGTCTCTTTGTCTATCTGGTCTGGTTATTATGTTGTTAAATTACAGTAAGATTACTACAAATGCAAAATTTAACAAAATGGTCACTTTAACAAGGTATTAGAATTACATTCTTCACACTTGTATTCTCCCCATCTTGACAAAATGGTATATTCCCAGGTTCCACAGGTCAGCTGCACAGTCAACTTACTAACATGCCAAGTTTAGCTGAACTTGAACAACCATTCCAGGCTGCCATATCCAGCCCAAGAAACCGTAAAAACGGGGGAAAAAGTTCAATGTACTTGGTATGGCAGAAGGCGCACGTGCAAGACACCAGTCATGTTGCCATACCTTAGCTTTTTCTGAACTGACGCCACGCGCCTTCGTGCGCGTGCAAGACACCAGTCATGTTGCCATACCGTAGCTTTTTCTGAACTGATGCCACTGCTTAGCATGCGTGCCTCCATAGGTATTTATATACTACACATTTTGCCCTAAAATCACGCAAAGCAGTACACAGTATGTCTACAGTCATGTCATCAACATGGATCTGTCCCATTTTGCGCCACCTTCAGGCCGATTTTATCAAAACATTTTTGGACACTGCTCTTACAGATTTTGCCCTAAAATCATGCACTTACAGGCCAATTTGTGTATAGTCCTACATGCGACCTGACGGTCGCTTATCTCCCGATTAGGGAGTCTTACTGGTATACTATGTTTGTGTGTGTGTGTTTGATGGTGTGAATGAGTATGCATTTTTGTTGGATCATTTGTGTGTGTGTATATGTATATGTGACAATTGATTCAGTCCTGGCCTCAAGCAAGTCTGCAGCCTCAATGTGTCTGCGATCAGCCCGCTGTCACGCCGGTGTGCCTGGTGCCAAAAACATGTCAGCTTGCCTCCATATTGTATGTGGAGAGAACGGTCTCTAGAGGTCACTGCAGTTCCATGGGTGACAGCTGCAGCTGGGGCGCACCAGCAACATCCCCTTAGCATGGCCACTTAGACAATAGATGCAAGGTAGTGAGAAGATGCGCACACACACACACACACACACACACACATGCACACGCACACACAGCTCTGCACACTACACACACAGTGTGACCTTGTCACCAAATTGAGCGGATAGACTCCTGAGAATGGGAAAGAGGAATCCAAATGAACCTGTGCCGGGTGTTAATGGCACCGATTTCACACCAAACGAGGTGGAGCATTTTGGCTGTGGAATCTGCAGCTCACGTCTCCGCCGCGGGGCGAGGTGGGGTGGAGTGGGTGGGTGGCTGGCTGGCTGGCTGGGTGGGTGGGTGGGGGGAGAGTAGAGTTGCGTCCAAGTCTCCTCTGCTTCAGGTGTGTGGGAAAGAGGACAGCTGTATTTTCATAGTAACACAATCCTCACCTCAGCCCGCTATCGTTAAACTTCTCTGGCGTGCGTGTGTGTAGCCTCACCTCTCTCCTTCTGGCACTGCGAGTTATTAAGATTTGAGTTTAAGATGTTGGACTGGTTCCCACAGGAACATTTATGAATAACTCTAATGATAATAATAATGATAACAAAAACATGCCTGGGGACTTCTAGAGTTCGGGTTCTATAGAATTGACCTGCAGAAAGACATCAGCTTTATCCATTCCCTCATTTGAGTTACTTTTTTGGGGGTCATGCTTCTCAAACTCTTTATACAAATCTGTTGCAGGAGTTGAAAAGGGGAAAACCTGGCTATAGTGCCAGGGCGCCTCTCTCCCACTAATTCTATTACGCCGGGTTATTTTTAAAAAGTTCCCTCTCTAAACATTGGCTGTCAGTAGAACACTGGGAGCTGCTGTTCCCTCATGCTTTGTTTGTATTGTGGTTGTGGTCGCATCGGGGCCCGAACCCGGCTGCCTCCAGTGAGCCGGTGGCAGATACATGGACCGCCATGCCAAGTTTAAAATTAGTAACAAATTTAATATGCTCTCCGCTGGCATCCAGCGGCCTTGCAGAGTGCAAAACGCTCCCATAGTTTGTTGTTGGGGTCTCTTCGGGAAGACCACAACGAGGCCCCAATTTAGAAACTCCAATTGAAAGACAGAGTGGAGAGAAAAAAGAGGGAGGGAGGGAGGGGGGAAATCCAGAGCAGATGGGGATGAAATTGAGGGAGATTGGGGGCTAAGAAAGCTGAGGGACTAGTCCGGGACCAGGGGCGTCACAAGGGGTAGGGAAGTGGGACTGAGCTACTAGGGCCCAAGGTGTTGGAGGGGCCTTAATTATTTTATACTTTAACTATTGAAAAATAGCAGATATACAAGCTCACAGCGCGGCACCGAGTGCCGCGCTGCGAGCTTGTAGATCTGCTATTTTTGAAAAGTTGTGAAAATGTGTGAAAATCTTTGGATATATGTATTTTTTAAGCGAACATTTCTAACTAAAATTTTGCTTCTGGGGGTCCCTGGAACTAAATATTTTGAGATCGGGGTCTGTGGCCAAATACATATCATCTTGGGGGTCCTTGACATAGGTTTCTTGCACACATTTTCACGATTTTTCAAAAATAGCATCTACAAGCTTGCAGCGCGGCACTCGGTGCCGCGCTGTGAGCTTGTATATCTGCTATTTTTCAATAGTTAAAGCACAGGGGCCCCAAAGTGAATCCTTGTACCCGGGGCTCAGAATTTGGTGCGACACCCCTGTCCGGGACCACCGACAAGAAACGCTGTTCACACACACTGTGTCCCCTTGCTGTCTGGCAGGAGTGAACGTTCATCGCTCCGTGCTCATTCAGCACGGCCACAACCCTCAAGACCAAACTATTAGCATGACCCAAATGACAGAACCATGCTCCTGTTAATGGCATAATAGCAGGCAAATATGATTTACGACTTTCATTTTAAGGATCGCTATCCTCCATAACTCCTAATGCAGAGGGCGGGAGGGAAAATATGTGTTTTCAGTAAGAGAGCCCTCCCATAATGCCTTATAGGCTGTTAAAGCATGGAAAAGAACATATTGGTGTCATAAATCTACATTTCAAACGAGACAGCTTAAAACACGCAGCGGGATTACAATGGGGCCCAATAGTGCAGAAGTTAAACCAGGGAGGGGGATAACATTTGGCTTGCTTTGATACTTGGTCCAAGAAGTTAGAGGTAATTTCTATTAATAGCAATTCATCAACACATTTTTGCTTAGCTTCCTCCGCCATTCATCTTATTCAGTGCTGCCCACAATCATGTGTATTTACTGTATATTTGATACATGTACAATATTAGTTTTTTGCAGTACATTTTATACAGGGGGATTTGGGTTTTGTTTAACTTGGAGAGATTTTTTGAAAAGTATTAACACACTTTTCAATAACATAATAATAATATAGCCTAATACATACAGTACACTGTGTCTATGCCGTTTGTCTCTGCTTATGATGAAAGCAGAGTAACAACCAGAACTGGTTACTGCTTATGTTCGACTGCAGTAACCCCTCTGGCCAGTAGAGGGAGGTCATTGATTCATCTCTGACATTTAACCACAGCCAGGGATCTATCTGCCTTTGCCTTTTTCGAGGGCGCTTGATTATAAGTGATTCCAAAGAAATGTGTCACTTATTATTTTTAGACAAGTGAACAGAGCAGGCACCAGAGGGCCCTTTGAAGGCTCATTTATAACAAGAGGAGATAAGCATGCTGCGAGGGGCCAGACTCCTCAGAACAGGTCATGAGCCCTGATTAAAAGTGACTTTACGTCAGGCCATAAATATTTGTCAGCCCACCTTTCTGAGAGAGGCAGGCAGGCAGGCAGGCAGGCAGGCAGGCTTGTGGCTTCCTCTCGCTCGTTTTCCACATGAAAGTGCAAATGGAAACGCTTTGGGTTGGGAGCCGCATCAGTCATAGCTGGAATAAGATGGCCAATAAAAGAGTCATAATTATGATGCGCCATCATTGGACACAGCCCCAGGGGTTTTGGGCCTCTTGCCTGTATGAGCTCAGAGAGGGTGTGTGTGTGTGTGTGTGTGTGTGTGTGTGTGTGTGTGTGGGGGGGGGGGTTGGTTGGATGCCACCCGCGTATAATGGGACCTGTTCTTTTATGGGTGTTTTATGTGTGTTTAAGAGCGAACTATGACAATGTGTGGTCCCCTCCCAGCCCCCCGCCACCCCCTCCCTGCTGCCTCTCTCTCTCTCTCCCCTCCATCCATCCAGGCCTGTTTACCTTGCTGCCTCAGGACACAGAGCATGTTGTGACTGCCTCTCGCTGCTGCTGCTGCTGCTGCTGCTGCTGTTCCCTTGCTTCAAAGCCACCACGTCACTGTTGGCACGCTAACGCCACAACTGTGCCTTGTATTTATTTATTTATTCCCACCCTGGCAGCTTGTTTGGTGGCGTGCCGGTGGGCTTTTTTTACAGCCCTGCACTGATGTTGCTTCATGAGGACCCGTTATTGGTTTGTTTACAGCACAATGTGACTTTTCACATATTCTTTTGAGCAGCGCTAACCTTTCCAATACATGACTTTGTGTTGTATGTCCAGGTGTTTTTCCCATGGTATCAAATACCGATGTCCCTATTCTGTGAAGTCATGTAGGTCTATCATCATCATCATCATCATCAGCACTGCTCACTTTACACGGTGTGAAGATTTTATTTCGTATCCACAACTTTCCAACGCCCCATCGTGCATTGCGCAGAAGGTGTGCGGCAGCTTCCGGCGCCGCAGCCGAGTGTGATCTACAAGCTCACAACGGTTGCATCTGCGACGCGACGTGAGCTTGCATGTCTGCTGTTAACCGGAAGTGTCCCACAGATAATGCTACAGTAAATTCTCACGGAAACATGTGGATAGATTTTCGTGATATTCAAGATTAGATTAACTTCATAATGTCCTCCTACGGTCTGCAATGTCCTTCCAGAAAGGGTTTTTGGGGTGCAGAAGCAATACCTCCTGTATTCCCAGAGAAGGCCTATTGATCAAGGAAGGTCACCCCACAGGCAGGCCTGCCCTCCCTTACTGTATGCCTACTGTATGTACAGTATTATATCTGTAAGTCGTGCTGATTGAGACATAACTCAGACACAACTCGGAGGCTCCATTAGAGCTAGCAAGTCATTTGACTTGCACACCGGTTGTCTAATCCAACACAGGGATTTCACACAGAGAGGCAGGCTCCCCAAGCAGAGCCTGCTGGAGAGAGGGAGCGCTGCCATACTGTTACACCGCCCCGCTGTGAGTCTATCTCCGAACCTGTGTGATGCCAACAAAACTAATGTAGTGGAAGGGCTCCCGCACTCAGGTGGAGGAGGAGGCAGTGTTTGTTATAAGTGTGCTGACACCTATAACAATACATACCTAACCATAACTGCTGATTGCAGCTGATGTAGCGGTACAGAGGCAAAATGCGGGCCAGTGGGACAGTGGAGTGGTGCCGGACCTCAGCTGTCAAACCTGCCACGGTGTCTGCTGAGGATTTTGGAGACGTAAATTGGAGGGAATTGATACTGTCGTGGTTGCTTTGCAGACTGGAATTCCGTTGCCGTGTGTGCAATCTAAGGGAATCAGCCGAAGCCTAAAGTGGTTTGCAAAACTATACCGATTTCCACTGGATTACCTTACTAATGTATAATTTAGGTCCTTTGATTTGGTATGATATTAACTAAGAATTAGTTTGACCAACTAACTTTTGAATATGTTCGCTATACTCTCTGAAAAATGTTCAACAACTTTTAGAGGTAAATATTCTCAATCCATTTTAGTTTAAAATAGCTCTTTTTCTACATCAAGGGTTGCAGGCAATATACTGTACCATAGGCATAAGTAATGTAAACATCCATTTTACGGCATATGAAATCATGTAAAACACATGCTTTCATAAACACTGGGGGAAAAAATGTCTTCCGTCCCATAAATCTCTTACATCTATTAAAAGCAGAAGCAGGGCAAACGCTTTTCAACAGGGGGCACCCTACTACAGTTACATATTGGAAGTCATGTCACCCTTAACCATGACCACTGCTTTATACGCTAAACTCGCCTCACCAAAAAAGAAAAACGACTAGCCTTCACTGCCATTATACTGGGCAGGGTGTCTGTCCACTGCCACAATCTATACCCTTTTGTTCCATCATTTTTAGTAGAAAATAGCTCTCCCCTGACTCGTAGGCAGTACAATGGGATTTTAACTAGAGAGTTTTGTGGTCAGGCTGTGACATGATACACCCTGTGTGAGAGTGGAGCGCAGACCCAACAGCAGGCAGTAAAGGCCAACAGATGCCCCACATAAAGGGGAAGAAAAACTGAAGGAGAGTGGGAGATTAAATCGGGGATGCGGGGGGATTATTGAAGGGCATTAAAATGACACAGAAGATTATTCTGACGTCGCTGGCATTGCCTCAAGGTCACAGGCTGAGAACTGCCAGTTCAGCAGACAAACATAAAAGAACAAACAAGATAACAGGAACAACAGCACACACAGTTTTGTAGGGCGACAATGTGGGGATTCAGGCCCCCCAAATGAAAGCTCCTCTTGTTCTGGTGTCCAATGAGAATGTATTTCCTTGTGTCCCCCTTGTGGGTTTGCCCCCATGTCTTGTGATTTGGACTTCTTGACCTGTTTATTGCCATATGTGTTGAAACATCTGTGTGCTTGGCTGGTCATATTGCAGCCAGCGTGCCATTTGCAGTCTTTCCAGTGCTTACAGATGGTCTTAGAAGTGTGCTTGATTTTTGCCATTTAGGATGCTGCGATATAATTGGCTCCAAGGAAGAATGCCTCCCTTGTGCATGAGCAAAACTTTTACATCCAGGCCTAGCCTTTGAGCTGATTCAAGCCCTGGCATGAGCTAGGCAGTGGGCACCATGGGGTTTTAAGCCTTGTTTACGGGGTGACCGCCTCATTGTATCACTTCTGCCCATGAGCTTGGTGTCCCATTCACAATTAAGCAGTAGCAGCTGGCTGGTGAACTGAGGTGAGAGGTTGAGGGAACTCGGGGAACGTTCATTCCCTGCGTCCGTTCACTCAGAACCAGCATTCCCATACTCCACAGGTCAGAGGATTGCAAGATCCTGCTTTCTTGGAACACAAAAATCACACCCGTGTGAACTGAGCGGTGGTTTACCCACCAAAAAAGTTTTTTGAAAAAAAAAAAGTTTTTGAAAAAAAAAAAGATTTGGAAAAAAAAAACTTGGGCGGTAACTGCGTATTACCTTACTGTACTTTACTGTACTGTATACTGTACTCTACTGTACCTAACTGTACTGTACTGTACATATTCTGTGTTCTATATCTATGAATTCGATGTGTTCTAGATCTATGAATTCTGTCACCCCCCCCCCCCCCCCCCCCCCCAGGCTAGTCTCAACAGCACCCTCTTACCCACCAACCCCTCCCCCCTTCCCCCCTGTGTGTGTGTGTGTGTGTGTGTGTGTGCGTGTGTGTGTGCCTGGCCTGGCCTGGCCTGGCCTGAAAACAGCGCCCCTCCCTTAACATGTGTGGTCATAAAAGGTACTACACCACAGGCTTGAGGCTACATACAGACCCACCCACCCACATACAAACATACATACCTACACACACGGCCACGCTATGGAGACGGTGTGACCACCGCTCAAAAAGAGACACAAGGCCCTGGGAAATGGCAGCGCTGAGTCTGGACATCCCCTGGTGCCAAGTTCTGGCTTGGTAAATTAGGATCAGGTTGATGACAGCAAGGAGGATTTCAGAGTGGCTGATGTAAATCAGTGCACCCAATGAACGGCACCGAACAGGAGGAATGGAGGCCCAGGCTTTTGGGCAGGTGCCTATATATGCCACGGATAGTATAGTTCACCCAGAGGGTATAGGAAGAGCCAGGGGTCAATACGGGGGTCACAATGTCTACCCAAACCACACAAAGCCAGCGTTTCATCCCGTCCCTGGCCATTCCACCAAGTCCATAATTATCTTTGACAAAACTCATTAGCAGAGACCTTGTAGTGACATCGGCAACCAGGAATTCCATGGAGGGAGACATGCACAGAAACAATGTTCCACACACATTCCGCTGCGCCCTTTAACAAAATGTAATGAAGTGTGTACATTGTCCCCCTCATTTGAGCTCTGTGCCATCGGTACAAAGACTTTGTTTTATGAGCCCTTCTTTGCCCCAGCGTGGGACACATCAAATGGCACCTCTATGTTGGCTCTTTTGTCAGGCCCGGGGGCAAATTATTGTTTGGGATCTTGTTGTTGTTATTGTTGCTTCCTATTAGCATGAAGTGGCCATTGCTGTCGTGTCAGTGTAATTCATGTTCTTCTACATCGCAGGCACATGCTCATTAAGTGGGACACAAATGGAGGTGCTCCCTCATGGAGCTTTTTCCCAAGTTAACCCCTCATTGACCTATAGCATTATAGCCCACAACATAATGGAATGACGGCTATTGTTAAGCAGGTCTTAACCTATGGTATGTTGTGCGTCCATAGGGGGAATAAAGAGTGAACCAATAATGCATCATCATCATCCACGGTACAGTATGTGGTCTATGCAGGCCGGATGGACTTTTTAACCACACTACTACTGGGGAGTGTGTGTGTGTGTGTGTGTGTGTGTGTGTACAGTATATATTATTGCTTCAGGTGGATACTTTGGATGTCCAAAACATTCCTTTTTTGAAAATATTGAAAATAGACGGTCTGCAAGCTCACAATCTTGTAGATCTGCTATTTTCACCACTTCTGTGTGACACTCTTATATGATGACGTAGTTGTAGGGCAATAGGGATATATAAGGTTTCTGCCTGACGGCAACGACATGTTTGTGTTCATTTGCTTATATTCATACCTGTTAGTTGCTCGTACATGTCAGACATACGTAATTGTTAAATTCATGTTAAATACATATACTGTATCTTCAGATAAACTGCGGCAATATATGTGGTTACTTTGTGTTTACTTATACTTGGAAGGCAAGGTTGGTAATGAGGCCAGTGAGGCAGGCATGACCATGCATGTGTCAAGTCATCCAAATTCAGTGTTGCAGCAAGTATGTTAATGTCCTAGTTAACAGTGTTGAATAAGGTACTGTAGCATAAACATTATATTTGACTTTCGAGTATTCTTTGGGGATTTAATTGGGGTCAGGTTTTATTGACTTGAATATAACTTTGTATTTGAAATGAGCAAATAGTAGTACAATGTGCAACAAAAAGAACCACCACTACCAGGCCTGGCAACCGCATGACATCTTGTAAGGGGTGCAGACAGATTCATGATTTCAAGCCTATTTAAAGACGAATACCACTTTGACTTCAGGCCATTATCAGATATTGTCCCTTGTCTTCAAAGAATTGTTTGTACACAACTTTATGCAGTGTATACAATACTTCAGTAGATCTCAAGTCAACCTAAATTATATTTTTAAATGCAATTCATGTGGAAAATGTAATTGTTCCGAATGATTAGTCCTAGCAGTACGGGAATCACCTCCGATACATGTGTAAATTGCTGGATCGGGTATCGGCAGGTACGCCTTTTCTATGCACCGATCCGATATCACTTAATTTATCACGCGATGACAGCTCATTTATGCTACGCAGGCAAACAACATTCGTGGTGCTAACCTAGTGTGTAACGTTAGAATGTCAAATGATGGAGTAAAAGAAAAGTTCTATGGCGTTCACTCTATTTGTGTATTTGTTCTTGTTTTACAAAGGGTTAAACCTGAGCCCGCTCCCCCACCCAGTTTATAAGTGTCCCAAAGCAAGACACTTAACCCCTGCTCCCCAGGTGCGGTATTAATGACAACCACTACTGCTCCTGATAGTTAGGATTGGTATATGCAGAGGATATCGCCGTTGTCGAGTGGAAACTTCGTATCTCCAAGTTTCAAATTTGTATGTTCTTTCGCAAAGTAAAGCCCTGCTTCATCATGCAAGGCCGTCGCACAAAAGTAGTGAAAACAGCATAACTACAAGCACACAACGCCTCGCAGTGAGAGGCGCTGTGTGCTTGTAGATCGGCTGTTTTCACTAGTTTAAATCATTTTAAAAAATGATGAATGCAAAACGTTTTGGACATACAAGGTTTTCACCTGACAACGACAATATGCATAATAAACTACAACTATAAACTACAAAGAGGGGAAACAATTATTATGTATTATTATTTTTAAAAGAGATAATGTGTGTGGGAAAAGAATGGTCTAAGTTTACTTAAACCATGTGACTGAGGTTGACAATGAACAATGACAACACTGGTATGGTCCTGTTTGATTATAATATAGCCTACTGTATATTACATTGCAACTGTTTATCTTCATGTTGCCTCGATCTTGTTTTTCAGATGTTTTGTCTCATTCAAAGATTATCCAAAATCTGTTTGGGATTATACAAACAGGCCACAAAGAAGTCCACCCTCCCACTCCCCCACCACAAAAAAAAAAAGCAATTTGCTGAGAAGATCATGTATTAGGGTGATTTAGTTGCGCATATATATATACCACCTAAGGAACGTATTGTTCCCTGACATTGTATGCCTCAGATTTCATGTCCTGCCCTAGATTAAAGATGTCAGACAAACATCTCTCTGATGTTTGGTTTAATACCCCTCCCCCACGCACAACAATTTTTGCGAGGGTCTAAAATCCACTGTGCCGCACACAGCATTCCTTATAAAACAAGATGTTTATGTAAACTGAGTAACAGCTGTGTAGATTTGTTGTATGGAATAAATTAGGTAGAGAAGGCTAATGTTACCCTTAATTGTCTAGTATCCACTGTGCTATTCCTCTGGCTGTGTGTAAAGCACTATGTACTACACACTAATTGATCTGTTCGCCACCTCACACACCGACGTTGTTGAATAGCTCCACAATGCACGACAATACACAAGGTATTATCTGTGGTTTCCCTCAGGTATAGGCCTATTGCCATTTGCTTAATCCCATTGCGCATGCATCATTACTTTCAGTAATGTACGGCAGATTTTCTTTACAACCGCAGCTTTAATTAACTTGGCTTTTAAATATTTGATGCACGCCTGGCCTGTCTTAAAGTAAAAGAGGGACGACGCACCGCGCTGGTTAAAGACATACGAGAAGACATTCCCCTGGTGTCTGCCGTTATTCATTAACAGACGCACTGCGTTGCTGTAGGCCTACCGAGTGATCTGGGGGTTTAAAAAACGCACACGCACACAATTGAGCTGTAAATCCTTGGTGCTCAGTAATCATCACACAATTTATGTTATCAAGGTGAGACACGTTTCTTTCCATCATGCAAAGCATGAAGCTTCCTGGTCATCATAGCCGCCATATCTAATGGGTTGCTTTCACCAATACCTTTAATTCAGGTTAGGTTAGGATGACTTCATGTAACATGAGAAGGACGATTAGTTGTCCTTCCTTTGTTATAAAACCTGCAATTGTGGAGTTATGATTCATGGCCTGTTTTAAAGGGCCACTTCACCCCTGGGACAACCCTATCTTATTTTATTGTTGTTTGGGACACGATCAACACAATCCTGAGTTATTTTTTGTGTTCAGTCTGTTTTTGGAGCTGTGTGGAGCTCCCTATACATGGCCGTGTGTGTATCTATGTGGGTCCGTATGTAGCCTCAAGAATGTGGTAGTACCTTTTATGACCACACATGTTAAGGGAGGGGCGCTGTTTTCAACTGCAATACACACACACACACACACACACACACACACACACACACACACACACACACACACACACACACAGCTCCACTTCGAACAGAGGTTCGATTTTTTGATTTATTTTAGTATTCAGCATGTGCTAGTGATGCATTTTGCATCATATGATGCAAAACGCATCACTGGATGATGCAAATCGCATCACCAGTACATGCTGAATACTAAAATATCTCAAAAAACAGACTGAACACAAACAATAACTCAGGATTGTGTTGATTTTGTCCTAAACAACAATAAAATAAGATAGGGTTGTCCCAGAGATGAAGTGTCCCTTTAATAGGCTATACACATTTTTCTGAAAATATTTATTTAAAGAAGGCTTACTTAAAGTACTTACTCTATATGTATGCATTGCACCCTCATAGTATACCATTTTGTGTGTGTGTGTGTGTGTGTGTGTGTGTGTGTGTGTGTGTGTGTGTGTGTGTGTGTGTGTGTGTGTGTGTGTGTGTGTGTGTGTGTGTGTGTGTGTGTGTGTGTGTGTGTGTGTGTGTGTGTGTACACCCCACCCCCCACCCTAAATAGACCTCATCTAGATCTTCCAAGAGGATTTGCCACGGTCAACTGAAGCCTCCATAATAGACTACATACATGTATTGCTCACAGGCCTGGCTGGCCTTTTGGCCACGGGACACAAGCCAGCGCCTCCCAATTGCCCTAATACTTTTATTACAAGCATAATCCCTGAGATCCCACTTGAAATTACGTTTATGTGTGTATTATTTGTTTCTGCCCTGCTAAGCTGGAGGTCATTATTTTGTCGGGTGTAGTACAGCTATTGTGCCCGTTGTGATCTGGAGCCCTCGGTTACCTCGTACCAAATTAATCTCAGCGAGGAAACAAAGGCATCAAACTAAATTTCAAATCATTAATACAGGTTTTGTTTAGAGTCGGACATTTATAGCATCAATTAGGGCTGGGCAATATATCAATATTTGAATATGACTCTATAAGTGTTTTACTGCATTACTTTCTAAAAGGTTTGTCTAACATAGTGGATCTAAACTCAACATGTCACTCGACGCATAGTAAGCTTCTAGACACTAGGACTATTTTAGCTTTGAAAAATATTGTGATATTAAATTCTGTCCATATTACCAAGCCCCTAGCATCGACTGTCATTTCAGGCTTTTGGTTTGAGATGTGGAGATCAAAAGTTTTGGACTATGTTTTTGGAAATCAAAGGACCCTCTCATGGACCATGTGAACTCCTCCTTTGTTTTTGATCCTACAAATGACCTTTTAATTAACACCATATTAAGTTATTGCAACGCCTCTAAGGGACAAAGCAGCATTGATTGTACATTCCTGCCTCATCGCTTGTCTGAACTGTAACAAAGTGTTTGATGCCACTCCTGATTAGATGCTGACAATGGAGGAGTTGATGTCCCCCCTTTCTTCCCCGGCTTGTGAAATTCAGTCACGTCCTCCTGAAATTATGACCTTCCAGCCATGTTCTCGTTTTACGCTCGACTCATGATGGTAAAGCTTTGATCAATCGTAGTTCCTCAAATGTTTTAATTGGCTGATTGAATATCTGACTGCATAAATTATGACACAAAACGAAAGGGAGTCTTGGAAAAAAATGCATTCTTATAAAATATTTCATGGATGGCAAATAAGCTCACATAAACACAATGACAGTTTTTCGTTCGCACGGCAAGCATGATCCGATCCCTTCCATGTGAACTAAAGTTTTAAATCAGGCAAAATACCACAAATAGCCACCTTGTAACATAATACATAACACAATTCTTCAAAGGAAATAAAGGAAATAAATACACTTAAATAATTACCAAATAAATAGACAAAATGCCAAATAATAAATAAATACATACATGTCCACGTTTAATACACTACACGATTGCCCATAGACAACATTTTCTGTCCATTCTTGTCTAAAATTCTTGCATAAAATCATTTTAACACCACTTAAAAACAATATTGTGCAAAATGATAGCCACATCCCACAGTTTGAATTGTCAGTTCTCACTGCAGTAGCGCAAGGTAGTTCCACTGTGTCATATGTGGACACTCGTCGTCCACTTTGTCCATTAGTGCATATTAAATGTCCCACTGTTTGTTATTGTAGGCCACAGCTGCCATTCATCTAATAGGAAACAAAAGGAGACAGAAATAAATACATATATATATATATATTTTTTAGTATTTTTCATTAACATATGTAAAAACAAATAGTAGTATTATGCATTCAATATGATAACAGTCTATGATCATCAGTTTTGGCCATGATCTATTAGTGTCATCACACGTCAGTACCCTTCTACATACATATTACATGTTGCATATTTTTGCTGTTGGGAAGTACTTGTATCTCCATAATTCATCTTTTTATGTGTTTTCATAACTTAATCCCCTGGTTTATACTGACATGACGGTTAAAAGTAGCAGACATTGATGATATACAACACGTTGCGAGCTTGTAGATGGGCTTGAAGATGAATTTTCACAATTTTTGACACACGCACCCAACATATAATAATTTGTACCCCTTTTTCCTCCCCGATTTAGGTGCCGGCTACATGGAGCTGCATATTTCTGAAGCTAGACATTTTTTTGTGCTGTTGGGGCTTGCAGCCACACAAAGCTGGATATTTCGGCTATGAAACTGGATATTTTTTAAACCGGATGAATAAGTGGAGAGATTGAAAAATATCCGATTCACTGGATCCGTGTAGACAGGGAACCCGGATATCTCTGAAGACTTTACTGTGTGTGTGCTTGTTAGACCGATATCTTTATCGTGTGGACCTAGATATTCTTCTATGTGGATATCTGAAAAACCGGGATATATGAAATATCCAGCTCCGTGTGGACCTAGATATTTTTCTATGTGGATATCTGAAAAAACAGGATTTATGAAAAATCCAGCTCCGTGTAGCCATGGCCTGTTGTATCCAACTGGCTCACCTGCCAGTGAGGAGTCCCCACCGGGAGGAGGTAGTGCCACTCCTACGACCCAACAAATATCACCCTCCCTGCCTGGCTTCGTTCCCACACACACGGGCCAATTGTCTTCGTGTACACGCTCCTCAATGCCTTATGCACCGCAGTGGATTCCAACCCCTAGACTCCACAGTGGTGGGCAGGTAGGTCTACTTTACCACTGCGCCACCGGAGCACGAAAGGTTTTTATATATTTAACCAATAAAAAGTATTAACAAGAGCTTGTGACTCAATTATAACTACAGTACTTTGGATCCATTGGAACACATGTTTTTGTTTTTATTTCCTGAAATATAAACGGTTTTGGACATAGAAGGTTTCCACCCGACAGCGACAATATGTTGTTGGACCGTTTCTGCATTAGACACAAGTTGGTGTGTGCATGTGCGTGTGTGTGCGTGTGCATGAACGTGCGTGCGTGTGTGCGTGCGTTCATGTGTGTGCGGGCACTCGGGTGATTGTTGGTGACTTGACCCTTTTTTCCGTGTCAGTGTTGGGTGACTCACCTGGTTCACCTCTTCATCACAGGTCTGAAGGCGGTGACCTTGTCATCTTGCAGGGTCCCACAGGCCTCGTTAAGGTTGGCTGACTCTGACTCTGTCTTGCCACTGGAGAATCCTACACACACACACACACACACACACACACACACACACACACACACACACACACACACAAAATATTACCTCACACTGTAATCATCATTCGTTGCTTCTAAGAGTTTTAACAGACATTAACCACTTTCAAACTGATGTATCTTTTTGTGCATGCCATTATACGTGAACATTTCCAAAGAAAAAAAGTAGCGAAAACCAAGCTCACAACGCATCACATCTCGATGCGTTGTCAGCTTGTTGATTTGTAATTCTGCTATGTTAATGTATAAAACAGGGTAATGTATAAAATCAAGTGCAAAGATGCATACCTTCAATGGAGTACTGGCATGTGTCAGCGAGTGCAGGGTACAAGGAGCAGTGCAGCTGGAGGCTCTTGTGACTGTAGCTGCCAGCACCGTAGATTTTGGAGTGCAAAGGTGGGGCCTCCTGGAAGGGGTTCTCTGCGTTGGTCACATTGTTAGATTCGTGGAGGCCCATGATGCCCCCACAATGTCCAGCAGGGGCCCCAGGCAGCCTGGAGGTCTGCAGCTGGTATTCCCCCCCAGCCAAGCTGCCTGTCCTCAGCTCCGAGCCCTGGCAAGGGCTAAGTATGACTCCCGAGGCCGCCGTGCGAGCCAGAGACCAGATCCGCGGCTTGTCCGAAGGTTCAAAATGGGACAGGGATATGGTCCCCGTGGGCACAGTGGAGGAGGAGGGGGGCTTGGATGCCACGGGTTCCAGGAAGTCAGAGGGGAGAGGTGGGAGAGAAGTCAAGCCCTTGATGCCGCATGGGAAGGCGGGGAAGCTGTTGAGGTGCAGCTCGGAGTCCCTCTTTGGAGGGGCCCCGGACACTGCCATGGCCCTGTGTAGGTCCAGCTCATCAGGGGCCACCTTCTCACAGTCACTGTCCAGTTTATCACAGTCTTCCTCCTCCATGTCCTCCAGGTCACTTAGATGAAGTTCCTTATCTTCCTTACCGTCACAGGAGTCTTGAGTTCAAATAAGAGAAAAGTACAAAAACATGGGGTAAGTGTAATAGGCTTAAAGCAGTTTAACTAAGCATAATATTAAATCATCTATTTAGTCTTGCGGACTAAAATGGTTCACTTTATTTCCCCAAAAAGTATCTTCTTGCCAGGATTAAAGACAGACTGAAGAGATATTATAACCCAATACACTGTGTCTAAAACTCTACCTAGCCACAGCACTCGAAAATCTTAAGTCTGGTATAAAATCTAACAGGCGAAGATCTTTTTCATCAGTTTGTTGAATGTTTCAGCACTATTAACACTATCGAATCATTTGAACTGAATGAATTGAACCACTTAAAACACTATTATACCCATTCACATTGATACTATATACTGTACCCCACCTCCGGGTGTCTAATAAGCCTCACACTTGTCTTTTCTACACCAAATCTCGTCACTGAAAATAGCAGATTAACCTAACCCAATCCTACCTTTTAATAGCGGGCAACAGCCGGCTACTCTGGGCGACAAAAATCTTCTAGTGGACACCTGACGTCATTATCGTACGTCCTCCATTGGGTAAACAAAGCAACACATGAATTTGATTGGCTATCGCCGGACGATGTCGCCCAAAGATAAAATATTTTCATGTTTTTGGCTATGGCCTCATCGCCTGCTATCGCCAGTAGTTGCCGGGTCCCATAGACAAATAACGCACTTCATAAGGCCGACCATCGCCCACTGTTAAAATGCACTGTAACCTAACCAATGGCCGATGGGCGCCTACCACAAAGAGTTGTATTAACCCTCTTGTTTTTTTCATAAATGAATGCTCTACTTCGTCATACTACTACAGTAGCAAAAGAAAAATGCTGATCAACAGGCTCAAAATGTGACACTATGTGACATGTTTTAAGCTGCTATTTCTGCCATTTTGTTTACTGAAAAGTAACATTTTGGACATACAAGGTCTCCAACCGACAACGACGATTAGGAGGGTATACACATTACCTTTGGTGAGACACTCCTGGTCACTCTTGTCGAGGTCGTCGTCCTTTCTGTCGTCGTTTGCCTTGGTCTTGGGAGACCAGGTCATCTTGTTCTCCTTCTTGAGCCTCCTGCGAGCGTTGGCGAACCAGGTGGACACCTGGGTGAGGGTCATCTTGGTGATGATGGCCAGCATGATCTTCTCGCCCTTGGTGGGGTAGGGGTTCTTGCGGTGCTCGTAAAGCCACGTCTTCAAGGTGCTTGTGG
Source organism: Nannobrachium achirus (assembly GCF_963921795.1). NCBI lineage: Eukaryota > Metazoa > Chordata > Actinopteri > Myctophiformes > Myctophidae > Nannobrachium > Nannobrachium achirus. The sequence continues at coordinate 22,817,012 of NC_137816.1, read as the reverse complement.
TCTCCCGGGTGGCGTTCTTTCTCCTCGCTGAGCCATTGAAGTCTACAGTTCCATATCTGGTAGTGCACATACACATACACATACACACACACACACACATGCACACACACACACACACACACACACACACACACACACACACGCGCACACACACAGTGTGTTTCAGTTTCAGCAATGTTTCATTTCAAGTTCAAAATGTATTTTCAAATGGCAGAAATATATACAGTATATATATAGGGCTGATGATTATTGTTTTGTAATAATAATCACAATCTACAAAGTAACTAGTAAATTTTAGTGGACGAAAAAGTACTATATTTTCATTTGAGTAATTGTAAATACTGAGTAAAGATACATCAAAATTGTACCTAAATACAGTACTTGAGTATGTGTACTTAGTCGTGCACATACACACTCGTGCACGGCCACACACACACACACACACACACACACACACACACACACACACACACACACGCACACGCACACGCGCACACACACACACACATGCTGGAAATTAGCATCATTAGCTAAATACCTCATAAACTATTCAATCAAAAGATCCAACTCCCCCAGAGTGTTATTTGAAGTACAGCTCCGCTCAGCCAGTCTATCAATATCACTAACACACCCCGACCTTTGATCCAAACCTGACATATTCCCACAATGAGGTGATGGTTCCAACATAAAATATGATTTCTGGACAACTACACATATTTACAGACTAGTCCACGTCTAGGTAATACCAATTTCTTTTAAAATACTTAAAATAAGAAAAGTTCTCCCATAACTGCTGGAAAAAAAGCATGCCGCTGTCCGGGTAAGAATCATGACTGTAGGAGGTCACTAGTTTTACACTGTTTAAGGATAATATGGGCCTGTAAATGTACATTGTCAACCTCCAACATTCAAAACCCGCTACACCTGCAATGCTCAAGAAGCAACTCTATTTTTAACTGTGAAAATAAATGCACGTTGATGATATGAGTATCCTTGAATTAGTTTATCTTGTGAGTGCAGGGTGGACTTATTCCACACCTAACATCACAAAACATTATTTACCAGAAGGACTTCTGAACGTGGGGGTTGTCACAATGTTGTTGCTCAAGGTCAAATTAATATAGGTACTTTTTTTTCTCTACTCCTTTGAATTTCCAGCATTTTAAATGATCTGTTGTCCTGTCTTTAAAGGGCATGGTGGATATAAAATGGACCTTACCTGTCGTATTGATACTGGCCCAGTGAGTGGTCATATGGATAGTACGCAGCAGTTTGGGTGATGCCAGAGTGTAAAGTGCCTGTTCCATCCTTAATGTCATATTGTGGATTCTATAAATGAAATAAATTATAATATATTCAAAATTAGATGGGGATTTGTTTGTGTGTGCTTATAAAAGCCTATTTGGCAACCTTTTCTCTCTGAGTTTCATTAAACATTAAACACCCCATAGGGAACAAACATGCTTTAGCCTATCTGTTTGGAACCGGAAGATTAGTTCCATATTATTTACTCTCTTGGTTAAATCTAGTTATACAGTAGATTATTATATTAGACCATTATTCTCAGCAAGTAAATAAAAAGTGGTACATTTGAGAGGCTACAACATTTTTCATTTCATGCACAGTGAACACTTTTTTACTAAACTTGATTCACCCATGCTGTGATGACACACACACACACACACACACACACACACACACACACACACACACCTACACACACACACGCACGCACGCACGCACACACACACACACACACACACACACACACACACACACACACACACACACACACACACACACACACACACACACACAGACACATCCTCAGTGTTGTTAATTTCATCCATGTTTAACTGAGTGTATAAGTAACCAAATGAACCTGTGTAGATTTGTACACTCCCAGCCCAGGTATTAAATAGAGGTGACTTTGCGCAAACACTCACAATAAAATAACAAAATAATAAACGAATATATTAAAGAGGAAAGAAAGTTAAATGAGCAGTCAGCAGCTTCATAGATTGAATTGATCAAGAACCCCTTTTAGGAAGGAAGACTGCAGCTCGACTCAGACAGGCAGACAGGTACAGATCGATGCTGGCGGAGCAGCCAGCCAGCCCGTGCGTAAAGCTCGACCTACCAGCGAGGAGTAGAGAGACGGCTCGGTGCTGTATGGGAAGTAGTTGGCATAGCCGTGCGTGGCTGCGGCCGCGGCAGCCGCGTACGGAGAGCTGTACATCCCCAAGGCGGCGTTGCAGAGCTCGGTCCTGGCTGTGGGCAGCAGCCGGTGCTGGTGGTACTGGTTCTCGTAGGAGGAGGACGGGCAGCAGAGGGACGCTACTGGCGGCTGGTGGGATGAACTGGTGCCGCCGTCACCAGACACCGACCTGGAGGAAATCGAATCGTAGCAAGTCGTACTGGGGTTTGCCGACACGAAAAACTGCATGAAGAAGAATCGTGGATAGACAAGAAGTGTCAATGGCTTTTTTTTGTCGCATCCATGCGCCTTTTTTATTTATTTGGATAGTGTGTGAAGTAAAGGAGTGATTGTTGTAGGCTGATAGGGGATTTCAGGTGAGGTAAGGAGGAGGAGAGTGGCTTTAGGCAAATCCGTGACAGGCTCAAATTAATGTTTCGATGTAAAATACTGTGTACATTATTTATATTGTGAAACTATACAGTCCTGGTAATGTGAAATATGATCTTTATTCTTTTTAATATTTAAGAGTAGGCTAATATCTATAATAACAGTCAGTTAAGTTGTCGGCAACGCCACTAAAACGAGATGAAAAGAACATGTTAGAAAATAAAAGTTGGAGAATAACTTTGCATAGGAGGATAGCTTAACTTTGGCACTAAAAATTAACAAACTGCTTTGAACTGTAATATTAAAAAGCCTTTATTAAATGCTTGAATTGAGCTAAGCTTTCTTTCAAACCCATACAAAATAATAATTGCAATAATTGCACTCGGATGTCCGATCGAACTTTGTGTGAAAAGTTTGGAGTGCTTGGAGTTTAACGAGCGGCGCGCAATAGCGCCTCGTAGTTTGACTAATAGGTGACATTCATCTCCATTGTCATCAGAACAACACGTGAGCTTCATTCATAATTCAGTGTAATTGGACATGCATGTCGATATTTGGTCCAACAAAAAGCACGACACGCAAATAGTTGTCATTACTGTCAGGGAAGTTTGACAGTCAGCCAGCGGTCTGTCTTATCAGAGGCAGAGGGTAGTTTATGACTCAATAAAACGTAGGCTGTATAAAGTAGGATTACATATTTTTTGCGTGCAAAATAGTTAGGAGATATAACACAAAATGCAGAGGCTTACCTGGGAAGTTGCATTGTAAGGGTATCCAAACTGCGAGAAAGACATAGCTGCTTCTTTTGTTACCATCTGCAATATTCTTCACCCTTGATCGATTGCAACCAATTCTTCTTAAATCCACCGTCTTACACACATTTCCACGTTGCACGGCCTTCCCCTCAATAATAGATGACTTTATACACTCATAGGATGGAGACTTTCGGCTGCAATACCAGCTGCAGAGTTTTTATATGAATGAATAATCCCCCAAAGGAGCCGATAAGAAATGAAATTAAGCGTCATTAAGTATACAAAAAAAAAGAATGTTGTTGATGTTAGCCGAAGGAGGCTTAAAGGATAACGAAAGACTTGCAAGATATGGACTCTGCTTGTGCTATTATTTGTGGCTCTATTCTTTAGCATTCACCCATGCAAGGGTACCAGCGTGACGTCATTGTAATCCCGGAACGACAGGACAGCAAGGATGGAATAATGTCTTTGCCAATCACGTCCAGCATTGCGTTTTTCTTTACAGGGTTGCACTGTACTACACAGCTGTGTTGCTCTTTGTGTGCAATCCTTGGCTGATTTAATGATCAAATAAAGACTTGGAATTGCTATTGTGCTTCCATTGTTTTGTGAAATGATATTCATTCAAAACAAACTAAAATTGTTCATGGCTATATTTTGGCAGCGCCACCATGGGATTGTTCTGTTATAGGCCTATCACGCATACATTGCTCAGAATGTCAGATGATTTATAGTTGTAATTAAGCTTGTGCATCTATAAGACAGAACAACTAAATCACGTGTATTCTGCATGTTGTCATGACCAGTAAAATACATTTGACTGTAGGCCTATTCTTCATATTTGTCTGTGATGATAATAAAGAAAGGAGGGGGGGTAATTTAATGAGCACCTCTGAAACCCCACTTTCCCCACCTCGACCTTTGTTCGCCTCTGGCTGTGCTTGGCCAAAGGTCCAAGCCAGAGTTAATGACGATGATGTTTCTATCTTTCTCCATTAGAGACAGGTTGAGTCCCAGGTGGAAGGGGCTCTTGACAGGTCAATAGACCAGTGATTGATGCCCGCCTGGAGACCTATGCGTGCGCACTGCGCGTAATGCGTAATTGTATCAATTAACAAATGGATACGTGCCTGTGTTAAACCAGCCAGTAACTGAGTGAAAATATGCCTTAGAGGTGAAACACAAAAGGAACTGTGAGAGAAGGTGCAAAAAAAGAGAAAGAAAGTGGAAACCCCGCGCTCTCTCACTCTAATTAAATATCCGTGGACGCGGGAGCACGAGAATTGCATTTTAATTGAATAATGCTCACTTGAAGAAGATGGGGAAGGAATGTGTGGCTGCCTCCCATGCAGTGAATACAATGAGAATGAATTTTAAGCCTTATTAGATCAACAAATCAACCATCACTGGCTTCTCACCCCCCCCCCCCCCTCTCTCTCTCTCTCTCTCTCTCTCTCTCTCTCTCTCTCTCTCTCGTATCATAAACACAGTCGCACAACCACAGACAGTGTCAAAGTTTGGTGTTTCAGGACAGGACAGCCGAATGATATTGCGTTCTACGCCAAACCATAGGCCTAATAGAACACTGGTTCCCAAACACTGGGTCTTGACCCATTTGTGGGTCGTGGAATATTTGTTTAAGGGTCCCTTAATAACACTCCCAAAAGCTAAGATTTTCATGAAAAAAAATGCAAAAAAATAAATAAATAAATGTACAAAAATCTAAGAAATTCCTTAACTTAGAAAACCAATGTTTAAGAAGTAGTGAAAATAGCCGATCTTCAAGCTCACAAGGCAGTGTGAAGCTTGTAGATCTGCTATTAATTATTCAGTTTGGGTATAGGCCCAAAAACATCTATTCTATAGGCTATCTCTTTTGGGTCCTGAGCTAAAAAGTTTGGGAACCACTGTCTAGACTATTAACCTATATTTTTTAGACGACAGCTTTGATCATGGTTGGTTCCGTGGACTCACCCGGACCGGTGCTGCCGTTGACTGAGCCCTGCCCTGCAGGCTTTCTTCAGCACCACTTCAATAAGGGTGCAGTGCAGTTTAAACTTTACACCCGTGGCTCGGAGGGACTGGCTGGCTGCAATGCCAGCTCATTGTCAGGCATAAACCGGTTCAATTATGATAGCCTATTAGTGGTTCTCAAACGTTTTAACTTCAAGAGTTTCATACCTATAAGCTATAACTGCTATAAGGGATCATTTGGAAACAAACCCCTCGCGAAACTCTGAAAGTCCCTGGACCACACTTTTTGATTGATCTATATGACTGTATCAACTCCGTTTATTTTTATATTATTATTATTATTTATTATTATTAGGCCATTATATTTCCTAAAGTGGCTGCCTCAACAAGCCAATCACAGCACAGCGACCCCTTCCCCCTCCCCTCTCCCCCCGGCCATGTGACACATAGGCTACTCTACAGCAGCTGATGAAATTACGCAACGCCTCCCCAGAGATGCGTCTGCGATTACGGCCTTTCTCTTCGAGAGGCGCCCAAGAGCCGCATGTGATATGTAGGCTACTCCTCCTCCTCTCCTCCCCACAGAGCATGTGATATGTAGGCTACTCCTCCTCCTCTCCTCCCCACAGAGATTTACCTAGGAGGACTGTCACTGGGAGATAGAAACGGACACATACATGCCATACTTTTATATTATATCCCTCCCTATGAAGATGACATGCATGCATGCAAGCCCGCACACGCACATATTTTTGAGGACATCTGTGTGCCATTTTTTTTAACCCTAACCCTAAAAGGCAAAATATCAGATCTACAAGCTCATAATGCATGGAGACACACACACACACACACACACACACACACACACACACACACACACACACACACACACACACTGCTCTGACAGCAGTGTCATCCTGGATAACTCATCCTGGTGCTTAAATGTCATCAATTGCCAAGTTGTTTTTAATGAGTGACATGTTAACATAATAGGCCTATTATCATTGAATTTCCGCATTCACTTACATTCAACAAAATAGCCTACACAACTTTAAACACTGAACGTGTCTTCAAACCTGAAAAAATATGCACAAGGATGGAAAATGCTAAATTGGCTACAAATGTTTTTAATACACCTATCATCTTTTGATATTTTCAAAATATCCTTCATCTGTAAGAGGACCTCAAGCCAGACAGATAGCACTTTGTCATTTAGGCCCTGTTTTGTACGTCCTCAAATAGCTGATCTACATACTCACATGTCACATCATGATGTGTAGTGAGCTTATAGGTCTGCAAATTGTCTTTTCTTTTTGCCTATAATGACATGAACAAAATAAGGAACCCCAGGTTTAAAGTGATTAAACTCAGCTACTTGAAATAACATCTAATATTAGCTTGTCATTCTCACTTTCTATTCTGTATTTTACACTCCATCACTATTAAAAAATAAACCGAAATGATCTTGTATCATCTACGGGGACGCATGTTTTCAAATGTGAATTGTTATTACACCAGGGAGTGTGGCACAAGCTGAATGTAATTGCTTGCCGGTGGCCAATGAATTTCACAAGGGCATGCATGATGGCCCAAGTGCATATGGACAGACTCATGCATAATGCATGTGCAGCAGTCAGTGGCCATCCCACTGAATCAGGACCAAATGAACAGTAATTGTAATGGCCCACTGACCAGAGCACCCTTCTCCCTGGAATGTGTCATATCCACAATAAGACAATCTTTTTACACTGTTTTGCCCCGATTAGTCAATAACTCACATCCTAACGAGCTTGGGGTTCTGTCTTCGCCAGCTGAGGCTAATGCCTCTTTTATGCTCCATCGTAGGGCTGTGTTGCGGACCGAAAATAGCAGCTCTATAAGCTCACAACGAATAGTGGATGTGAGGTATTGTGATGTTGAGGTCCACGACGCCAACACGCCGTCATATTATAAAGTAATGAATACGGCTTCACAGCCAAAAACCCTCCCTGTCTCAGATGTCCAAGTGAGTTTGTGACTTCTTAGAAATACTTTTTTGAAGTGGTCTTCAGTTTGACAATCTGCATTATTTTTAAGGTTGTTAGTGTAATAATAATATAATTTTAACAATGTTACTGAAGTCGATACAGTAGCCTACTGTACATGCTTGGTGAAGCGTGTTTCTTTCTATACTACTGGGCTGTTTTCCTCTAATTCTGAATGTTCAATAATAGGCATTATAATTTTATACTGTGCTAACTTTTCTATTTTATTTTCTTCAAATCTTTCTGACTTCCCTTCCTGTTTGCAAACTTTGTGTGAGTCATAACACATACTATTCTTATTTCACTGGGCTGTTATGTTTGAATGATCAGGTGTGTTGCAGGTTTGTTTGGACTATACAGTATATGCTATATCGTATGGATGGAGTTTGCTATAGTACACAGTATCGGAAAGTTCTGACAATTCCAGGAAATACATTTAAATTCATTTTAGAACCGTACAGAAGTGGAAATGTCTCCAGTACTGCCTGGTTAAGCCACACCTACTGTAACTGATTAGCAGGAGGTTATTTGCAAACACAATCAGACCCAAACCCTTACATAACATTTGCTTAGCATCGCCATTGCTCTCACTCTCACAACATTCAAGATGCTTAAAATCAGCCGAGGAGAAAAGTTCTCCCGTCTGTCTTTCTAACTGGCCCTGCTGGTTGCTAATGTACCTCGCTCCCGTTATGTACAGCACGGGCGCAAAGACAAAAAATAAACTCACACCCGGGAAAGGTTAAGTCAACATGCCATGGCTCCAAGCCCTATTCTCCTATTTAATATGTTTCCTGTGCCGACTTAATGAAGCGCACAAAAGCCTTGCTGGTTTTTCATAAGACTGAGGGGCGGAGGGGGTAGGGATGGGGGTGATGAAATGGTAATAAGGGCAGACAGATGGAGAGATGGAGGGGAGAACCCTGATCCGTGCTGGAGATGAGGAGGCCATCCTACCTGGAGGTGTGCGATCTCATTAAAGGCAGATTGGTAGATGACAATGAATGCTCGCTTGTGAGTCCGAATTATTGCACACACAGTCATACATGCACCCATACTGTACACACACACACTCTCACATTTAAACTTCAACAGGGATTGTTATTAGTACTGGTACATTTTCCAAAATGGGAAAGAAAAGTAATAAATATTCTAATGAGCGCAAGGATGGAGTGACTGTGGTCATAGCAGTGGCCGGTTAAAAACCAAAGCATCCTCCAGGCTGGCGAATAATTTGAACACACAGAGGGAGTCATTAAAGCTGTATCAAACAGAAAGAAAGTATGTTATCACCACAACCGTTTCAATAAATCATCCGCTGAAGCAAATGAGAGGAGCCCTGATTGGTCCTTTGAGGGCATTATTAGCTTGATCATCATAAGCATCGGTGGTGTGACAGTCCACTGGTGCTACTGTGGGCTACATGATTGGCATTGTTTGACTTTTAAAAGACACAAAGTCATTTGATCGAACTTCTACCACATCAGAACGGACATGCGTAATTGGCACATCATTTGTTAGCCTCATTATTTTGATTGGTTGCAGTCAGATGTTAAACTCAAACAAATCCCTGGAATGCTGGTGTTGTGAGCAGCGGATCCCAGAGGCCTCCAGGGCTCCTCCTGGGAGAGAACATGAGAGAGGAGAGACAGAGAGAGAGCCAGAGATTGAACGAGTGGAGTGAAAGAATGAGAGCCATAGCCTACGGTAGCCCCACCATCTGAGTCTTGATTCATATTTCACTGCATGCAGTGTCGCGTGCGGATCTACAAGCTCATGCCATCGCATGGCTGAGTATAAATCGGGCTTATCACAGGGAGAAAGAAGAGACGTAGAGAAGGAGGTGGAGGGAGAGACTGACAGAGTCAGAAAGAAAGAAAGAAAGGAAGCAGAGAGGAGAAGAGAGACAGAGAGTGTGCGTACATACGTGTGTTTGTTTGCGTGTTTGTGTGCTCGCCGGTTGGCAGAGTCCCCTGGAGGCTGTACTGCAAAGCTATCATCAGTGGTGGTGTCAGGGATTTGTAGCTTGTCACTGAGAGAGAGTGCCTGGCAGTGACTCTGGGAAATGACTGCTTATGGGGAGCCTCTGGCTGTGTGTGTGTGTGTGTGTGTGTGTGTGTGTGTGTGTGTGTGTGTGTGTGTGTGTGTGTGTGTGTGTGTGTGTGTGTGTGTGTGTGTGTGTGTGTGTGTGTGTGTGTGTGTGTGTGTGTGTGTGTGTGTGTGTGTGTGTGTGTGTGTGTGTGTGTGTGTGTGTGTGTGTGTGTGTGTGTGCGAGAGAGAGGAGGGGGTGTTTGGTGATGTGTGCATGCATGGTCAGGTCAGTTTGTGGGATGATTGTGCACACGCCTGCATCTGGGTTGAGGTACCACGAAGGCTCCGTCTTTCATCTGGGGGCCTGTCAGGCCGTGCCTCTGTGTTTCCCGTTGGCACGCGGGCACAGCATAGCATACGTGTCTATATCGGGTGTGTCGGTAGCTCGCTCGGTGGTGTTGCCTCGGTCTGCGTCTCCTTCATGCGTTAGCGTTCGTGTTTGGACACGAATATGATCAAATGTGTATTTTCGGTCCCCGCAAGTGGGTAGTCTGTTTGCCATGTGTAGGCTACCACCCTGCTACTATTCCTATGTTTGTGTATGTGTGGTCTGTGTGCTGAGATGGATGCTGGCTCCAGACCCAACTTTCCCTTGAGGCAAAGGGCCAGCGGTAGCAGCCGGAGCAGCAACACGTCGTTGTCGTGTCTAAACTAAGTTTTCAAGTAGAAGTAACTTTTAAAAAATGTTTCCTATTGACACCTCACATTCCTTTTCTCCCCCCCCCCCCTTTTGTGTGCAAATACACAATCACAATCAACTGTTGACAGGTTTCAAGGGCCCCACCCGGAGGTCATGAAAATCACTCAGCCTTTAAATGACCATGTCCGCTTTCAATCCCATGTGAGAAAATGGAAAAGCACATATACTGTAGCTTGCAAGTTACTCTCAGAGGCAGTGAGAATGCGAGGCTGCATGGCGACCCATCTCCCCGTCCCACAAAGGGAGAGGAGACGGTTCTCATTACTGTCACTCCAATTACTGTCCGCAGCGCGGCCGCGGCGGCTGTCATCACCACAGGGGTTATGGTACACGTTAGCGCGGCGGCCATCTTGTCTCTTATGCATTATTTCCGAATATTCTCATACACTGAACGGAGAAACTTCCCGCAAAGTTGTTTATTGTTAACAAGTGGTGGATGACTTTTTTTAAGTGCAATACCACATAATGTAAAGATACATGAGTTTTAAATACTCATGCCTGCCTGCAAACTCAAAAGTACAGTCAAAAGTTATGCTAAAAGGATAACACAAAAAGCCCCAGGGGCTTGATTCCATTGTGGTCCATTGTACCCAATTCATCGGTAAGACATACTGTACAAGTACATACATAATACATATCAGTAAAAAGCTCTTGTGGCAGCAAAGGGTATATTTACAGAGGAAGGGGGGGGTGGGAGGCTGAGGATGCTACTACCAAGGTGTTTGAAGACATTCTGATTGATCCAATTTGCATCCTTTTGTATACTCTCTCAAGCTTAAATTATTGTGGGACGTGACACTGACTGCTGGATACATTTGTTGTGTGGGCAAAGATGGGAGTAAATGAGTTATCCAATGTAGTTATAATTTAGTCACAAGCTCTTGTTAGTTTCGAGCTCCCACAGACAGACTTAACAACTCTCAACTTGGCATCCCTATTGTGCGGATGTCCAAAGGCTAATCTGCCATTTTAGCTAAATATAAAATAGTGCGTTCATTTATGAGAAAACATCAAGAGCAGCGACGATATACAAGTACACAATAGGATAGTTATTATAGGTCTTGGTTCCTCAACACAAAACAACAATGGAAAAAAAAGAAGTACACTCTGGACAGAGATGAAAGGTCTTTCTCAGCATAGCACTGTAATAAACTGTAATAGCTGAAATATGATGACACATGCAACAGGCGGTGGCTTCAAATGTTTGTCTGCGTGCTTGTGTTTGTCCTCGTCCGGAACAAATACAAGCAAACAAACCCAAAACATGTCCCGTACTGTACACACACGCGTCCAGACGTGACAGCAGTAATGTGATGAGTAGGGGGCTAAGTGTTGAGTAACTCCCCATTACATGGGCCCTCTGCTCCGGCCTGCCAGTGCCTACTGAGCACCCAGACACCCCCCCCCCCCCCCGCCCCCATGTACCATTGGCCCCAATGCACAGACAAAGGGGGGATGTTGGGGGGGGGGGGGCCCATCTGGTCCTGGTTCAGTCTGGTTTACTGAAAAGTGGTGCCAAAACAAATAGCCGCGCTTGATGTTTGTTTGCATAAATTGTTTTGAAAGGCTTCACCAGGAGTTTTTCGGGGCGGATTACGGCGGGGAAGCGGGGAGCCAGGCCCTGTGGTGGAATAATCCTCGCCGAGCTGACAGTTTGATTTGCGCTTCTTTAAAAATAAAAATAAAAGATTGTTTTGGAGTTTTCCCTTTCTCCGGGTTCCTGGCAGAGAGTTGGGACTGTGAACTTTTTCAGATGCTGCTGTGTTGTAAATGTGTGTGTGTGTGTGTGTGTGTGTGTGTGTGTGTGTGTGTGTGTGTGTGTGTGTGTGTGTGTGTGTGTGTGTGTGTGTGTGTGTGTGTGTGTGTGTGTGTGTGTGTGTGTGTGTGTCTGTGTCTGTGTCTGTGTCTGTGCGTGCGTGCGTGCGAGAGACGAGGGCGGATGAGGAGGAGTTGTGCTCGCTCTTCCCTCCCGAGCGCTGCATTGTCAGTTTCAATAACATCAGCCGAGCCTGTAACACATGCTAGGAGTTCAGTAGAGAGTTCAGAGCCTCGATGCGATGCAGGGAAAATGTCTCTCTTCCTAAAGGAAAGTCGGGGTCTCACCCATCCACTTTGATTTCGGACCCATGGGTCAAGGAGACACCAAAGGAAGGAAAACACAAGGTTATGTAGTGAGGTGAATTAGTCTTGTGTTACACAGACGAAAAATGTAAGCGAGGATTTATCTTCCATTATCGCACGCACATTCTTTTGTTTTGATTTTCCGCTGCGGTCTTGGGGAGGAAAAAAATGCGACCGGCAACCAATTGGTAGTCATCATCACTTAGCTCCAGTTATTCTACAGGCCTGAGAAAACTTGACCTGAGCGCTTTCATGTGCAGCTAGGTAAGTGTGCCGGGCTCAGGGCTAACTGGTACCAGACCATACTCTGTGGAAGCCTTAAAGGGTGATTTAGTTGTGCCGATGTACAAGCTCACAGCGCGTCGCAGTGCGATGCATTGGGACCTTTTGGATCTGCAATTTTTGGTGTGCAACACGGATACGCAACCAAGTATAAATCAGCCATTAAAGATGCTACGGCCCAAAGCCGCTCCAGCCCCCTGCACCACCCATTCCACCCTCCGTATGGAATGAAATAGCCGTTCCACCAATGACGGTTCAATCATCCCGGGCCCCTCTGTTCCTCATTTGCCGCTCAGGCTGGTGGAGGTCCCTCCGTGGTCGGCCTCCAACTGGATCCAGATGGGGGGGGGGTGGGGGCAACAAAAAAGAAATCCCCCCACAACCAGTTTTGCCTTTGTCTCTAGCTCTCCTGTAGCCATGTCACGCCAGCGCAGTGGGACCACGATGCTTAAATGCCTGTCTTTGGACAAAAACCTGACCATTCCTGACCTGCATGGTTCCCAAAGGTCCAGTCAGGTGCTTATTCAGGGGGGTGGGGGTGACATGAGAGTGGGACGATCGGCCGGTTGAGGATGCTTGATACCAGAACACTGCTGGGAGTCTCAGACAACGCAACGGGATCTGCCCCCCTCGTCTGTGAGTGAGATGCAGCGGTGCAGTACTGGCATATATACCTGTGCAGTTTTATTGTCTCTCGCATAGCCGTTAAAGTTCATATGTCCGTTGGACTGGAAAGAACAAGCGAGAAACGTCTTTCTACGAAACGGCACTCATTCTCCGGTTATTGCTTCTTCTTAAACGTGTCCGTCTTGCAGTTAAAACGCGAGGAAGGGCCAGTACTGTTTATTCTGAGCAGAGCGCTGGCATGGCCTCGTCCTAATAAAATCCAGAGGGGAAAAGTCCTCCTCCATTTTTCACAGCAGTGTGTTATGCATTTTCTCCCCAGGGTCTCCGCCCCATCAAGTGGATTGCCACTCGGACATGGTTGTTTTATTTCCCTTTCATTTTTTTTCTCCCTTCGCTCCGTTCAAATCACATGCACTATCGACAACCAGGCCTGACCAAAGTTATTTTCCCTTCCCTTCGCATGATCTGGATCTACCTAAAAGAAAGAAAAAAGGGGGCTCCCTCAAATCCATCTAACTTAAAAGCAGATGTTACATGGCTGCCAACATCAAAAGGTCTTGTTAGATGTAGAAAAGGTGAAATCATATACCTTTGATTGCAGCGGTAGCTGGTTAATGTAAACGAGTTGGGAACATGGCTGCTGAGTGAACCTTGACCTTGGCCTCATGGCCAATACATCATCAAATTTCCAACAAAACACAAAAAAATACACCATAGTTTTGGCTCTGGCTTGTTAGGGCTAATTTCTGATTTGCAGATTGTCAAGCTTACTTTGGAGGGAACCAGAGGGGTGGCTGTATCGGATCTCACCGAGGCCCCCCGCTCTGTTGTACGAAGGCTGCATCCAAATAAAAGGGGCAGTATCCTTGAAACACAACTCAACTGCTTTTAGGATACCCCCATTCACCAACGCGCCCGCCATACCCTCCTCAAGATGTTTTCCATTTCGTAGTCATAGATATGTAGTTTGTAGACACACTGTCCATTTATCTCAAGGATATGCATACAGAGTGAAATAAGAGGTAAAACAGAGAGAGAAAGCATTCCACTCAAGTACACGGTGAATGAGAGTCCTTCAACAAGTGTCATGTTTACGTTGCTCGTAGGAAAACAAACCTACACAGGCTGTGCTTGAGGGGGTTGTAAAACATCCCTTTGGTACGTAGGTAGCAGGGCTTAAATTCTAACAGAGCAGTCTCACCCCAAAGTGTTGAGAGTAAACATAGAGAATCTTGAGGTTAATTAGAAGAGAAGAAAAAATTCACAGAGATTGAGGCACACCTCACCGACCGAGTCGAGTTGTAAACCCGAACAATAATCATTTCAATTTCTGTTTGCAGAGCACCTCCCATGACAAACAAGGAGCAGAGGCATCAACATCCAATCATCCATGATAAAGGTTGGACTTGTGCTGCTGGCTTCATTAATTAAGGCTTGATCAACACAAGTGGAACACTATGAAATATTGCCCGGTTTTTGACCCATCCAAAAGATGAACTGTTTAATTGCGTGTGTAATTTAAGGTGTCTATAGAGTTTTGTGTTCAAGTGTACCAACTCATTAATGCATTACAGATAAATAATGCATTAATAATGTAATGCAATAATACATTATAATGCAATTGAATGCATGGCATTTAGGGAGATTTCTACTGTGTAACACTGTAGCACAAGCCAAGGCGGCAATGTAGCCTAATATCCAGGCAATTTCACTATTTGTCATACAATGAAGTATAGTCTACAGTAGGTCTCAAATGGTTAAGAGCTCAGACTGAGTTGAACTCTGAACGAGTAGCGTGGCAGTTGATTAGCAGAGTAGTGAGCTATCTACTAGTTAATACATTAAACTAGTAAGACGCCTCAGGGCGCCATGTGACCTCGCCTAACGCGCCAATTCTTGGCCATCTGGCCACCTGGCCAGTGATGTATACAGTATATGTACTGTACTGTATATATCGGACCAGTTACCCATATATGGAGAGATTGGGGACCCCTGGTACCCATATGGAGATCCATGTACTGTATATGGTACATCCCTTTCATGCCCATACACGGAGATCCCTATCTGAACCATCCACACAGATATGGGCTGTCTTCCTCCATATAGGGGCATTCCCATATGAAGTCCTGTTAGATATGGGCTTAATATTGATGACATCAGGTATCTCCATATATGGGCATAAAAGGTATTATCTTAGAGTGGTTCCCATGACATCACAACATCCCTTTTATGGCCATACATGGAGATCCCTATCTGAACCAGCCTCACAGATATGGGTCACGTCTTGGCCATCTGGCCAGTGGTGTATATCGATGACATCAGGGATCTTCATATGGGCCTACGGTCGCAATTAAGCTTCACTACATGGAAGATATCCCCCAGTGTATCTTCAGCATTAACTTAAAGTTTCCGTAGCCGCTGCCTTGTTACAGTCTATGGGAGCAATTGTCAACCCGCCCGTCTTAACATATTAATGTATTCAATGATTTATGGAACGCCTACTTTTTGACAGTCAAATCACATTCCTCCCAGTGCTATGTCCCTCCTTCCTGGCCCGTTTCACTAGGAAATGCGTCACCATATGGAAGTGTAACAAGTGGAGAACTTCCGTTGCAGTGCGACTTTAACCAGGAATTTCAATTTGATTCTTTGCTCCATGTTTGTTAAAAAGCAGGTATTCAATACATTTACCCTACGGAACAGTTACTGTAAAAATATTTCTGTTTTCCGTTTCGTATATGGTTCATTTTCCAGATTCCGTTTATGTTCCTCGGACTGTGTGTGTGTGTGTGTGTGTGTGTGTGTGTGTGTGTGTGTGTGTGTGTGTGTGTGTGTGTGTGTGTGTGTGTGTGTGTGTGTGTGTGTGTGTGTGTGTGTGTGTGTGTGTGTGTGTGTGTGTGTGTGTGTGTGTGTGTGTGTGTGTGTGTGTGTGTGTCTATGGAAGCCGATGGAGTGCACTGGTTTAATGTGTTCACTTAGCCCCGGCTCTGGGCCCTTTGTGCACTTCCCTTCATATGAAGCTCCTGCATCATCACAGCCTACTGTCAGAGACATCACAGCCCAGAGCCTGACTTACACTCACATGCACTTGTCTCTTTCCTTTCATACTTTGTGTGTGCGTGCGTGCGTGCGTGCGTGAACCTGCATGTGCGCTTAGCCTCATTCTCCACAACACTGCACTGACCAGTACGCCTTTTTTCTTTTCCCTTTTTTTCCGGCGTAAAATCAGTTTTGAAATTCACTTTTTAGTTTTTTTTCCTTCTCTCTCTCCAAATGGGTTTTCTGACATTTCTGTATGGTCGGTAGTGCTGTTGCACTTGTTTGGTCCAAGCCCAGGGAGTTCCTCTGTATTCCATATCCCCATACACCCGACTCTTGGCTCACCTGATAAATAAATAAAAGGGCAGCACAATTCAAAAAGGTGTAAAGATTTTTTTTCCCCATTCGTGCTCGTGTATTGCTCAATTCTAGGATTAGAAAGCATCCCCTTTTGTTGGATGGATGTGTGGGCATGAGCACTCAGGCCTTTCACAAAGGGAGTGTGTGGGTGGGGTGTACTCCATTCTGGTGAATATTTTAGCTCTGCAGATTGATCCGGCTGCCCAAACACACCAAGCGGTGCTTACCCCAGTCCTTTTTTTATTCATCAAAGCAGACGGACACTGCAATAAGTCTGATGTGTCCTTTGATGTTATAAAGTTAAACTTTGATTATTGAACAACTAAAAAAATCAAATACATTCTTAAACGTACAGGAAGCCAGTTAAGTTCATGATGAACAATAACAGATATACTCTATGTGCTTAATGACAATGAAAGATGGATAGATGGATGATAGCTAGATGCAGACCGACTGACAGACATTTGATCACTGTGCAGTTGTGCATCCATTACAATTCTTTTTTTTTTTTTTACAGCCACAGCCACTATTTCCATTGGGCCAAATGACCATCACCACACTAGGCAAACATACAGTACAAGCCACTGAGCACCACTTTGTGATTTGTGCTGCTTCGCTCACAAACTGCACAGTGCCCAGATGATTAACTTAATGTGAAACATTGTTTTCTCACTCAACTGTAAACAAACCAACATCAAGTTTAAGTGTATAGAGGGTATCTGCATATTTCTAAAGTGCCAATTTAAGGACTTTTTAATACCTCTAAAATGGAAAATTAAACATTGTCCAAATTGTCAAATATATACTGTAGAGGCAGAAATTGTGAAAATAGCCGATCTACATGCTCACAACGCCGCGCATCGCGAGGCGTTGTGAGCATGTAGATCTGCTATTTTCACAATAGAAAGTATATATTTCCATTCATGAAGCAGCTGGGTGTGGCTGTGTCAGTGTGACCTGATTGCTGTTTGACCACCTGTCAGTCTGCTAGTGTGGCTGCTTCAGTTCTGTCACCTGTATGCCCAGGGCACCACAAGTGGGTGAATAAACATCAAAGATGCTTTGCTACAAGAAGAATCTGCTAGAGCTACTTATAGATGTTGCAAGCTCCTCCTCTTGCTGGTAATCCTTGGTGGCAGGATGATCTGAGCGTTGCGAGTACCAGCTGCGGGGTCATCAGCTGGGAGCCATCCCTTATGGGTCTTTCGCCCCTTTCATCCCAGAACACCTCCGGATTGTGGGGCCCGCGGTCAGGGACGTCTCCCTACCGCTCCCCGCAACTGGACTCGGGACTATGCATGGCAGGGGCGTCCTACTCCCTGAGCCAGGTCTGAACCTGGCCGCATACCATCTGCTTCTTGACTGGGAGGTGCCAGTGAAGTTAAGATTCGCCTGCTCCGGGGTTCCAACTGCGGGCTCTCGCCAGCCATATCCATCTTGATGTAGTCTCGGCTACCGTTGCTATCTCCCCCGTGGCTTTCTTGAGTAGTTTGGGTTCCAAACCAAACTTCTGCAAGAAGTAGCGCACTGATGTTGCTGGGAAACCACGGCAGCCAACTTCGATGGGGAATAGGGCTGCGTAGCATCCTTTCACAAGAGCCTCATCAATCAGATCCTGGTACTTGACTTTCTTCAGTTGGTGAGAGATGGCTAGCCTGTCCTCCCAGTGCACTGTTATTTCCACTACTAGGATGGTTTTCGTGCTCCTGGATAGTAGGACCATGTATGTCTGGTCTAAGAGAAGTTACAGCCACCTCTTCTGGAAAGACAAGTTTTCTTTTCAGGTCCACTTGCATCTCCCAGTCTGAAGCTCGGTGTAAAATGGAAGGCGGTTTCTTGGCAGCTGTTCTTGCCTTAGGAGCCTTATCTCCTTGCGTTTGGAACCGGACGACTTCAGGTGGTGGTGCCAGATGTGTGTTGGCCATTGCTCTCTGTTGTTCTGTCCATTTGGCAACTTCTGTAAGGACCTTGTCGTGTCTCCACTGTGTCTCCACGGCCTTCTCCCAGTGCTTTGGGACATCCTGTTAAGATGTGATTCAGGGAGCAAAGGGGTTTTCTGCACAAATATTAGCTATACATGGCAGCAATGTAATTCTGGTTGTTTCTTGTACTTTATTTGGTGAGTTACCATAAATAACCAATTAGTAGCCCGGGCGTTTATTTAGCAAAATGGGGTCGGACCCCGGGCGCTTAAGAGGCCAGGCAGCTATTGGTAACAGGCTTTTATTTATTTTGGCACTGGCCAGCACTGGGCCATTATTTGGTTATTTTTTTACTCGAACTATATAATTTATAATAATAATTATTATTATTTTCATTGGTGTGAACACCCAGGCAGCGACAGTAGGTAATGAGTGATTCTGGACCATAAATGACCATAAGTTAAAATAAATTGCAAATAATGGCCCAGGCGTTTAAACGAACCTGGCGTTTATTTAAGACAGGCGTGTATTGAGCAAAATGGGGCGTTTAAAAGAGACCAGGCGGCAGTTTGCCACGGGGCTATTAATTGGTTATTTACGGTGCACTTTTGTTTGCACATAAAGTATAGAACTTGCATGTACTATGATGACTTTCCTAAGCCCTGGTCTGTTTACTGGATAGTAGTCTGAGTTACTCTAGTCCATACCTGCTATCAACCTGAAGTACACTCATGTATTGATTTTTGTGATTTTTGGATATGCCTGTATTTTTACAAATTTCATATTATCTCATGTCTGTCCTTTCTTGTTGTTGCAGGCTTTTTGACTGATGATTGTCCTATGGCATGAAACTCTGAGTTGCAAAACCATGTGAAGCTGTTGTGGTCCTTCAATACACTTCTATATATATATATATATATATATATATATATATATATATATATATATATATATATATATTTTTTTTTTATTTCTCTTTTTTTTATATATTTTTTTCAACTTCGACTTTTGACTTTCTCTGGTGGGAGTCGACTTGTGTAATCTACTTGTCGACTTTTTCGTTAATGCCCTAGTGTGTGTGTGTGTGTGTGTGTGTGCGTGTGCGTGTGTGTCTTAGGTGAGTGCTTGTGTTTGTATGTGAGGAGGCGGCTGGCCCTGGGTCACCGGGGACATGGGCAGGGTGCTGAGCAATGAGACAATGGCCTTGTAGCCCCCAGTCCTCCCCCAGGGCGCGAGGGTCCTAGCCAGGGGCTTATCACTTCACACGCTGTCATTTCCTACACCCTCCCACCCCCCTCCTCCACTTCCTCCACCTTCCCTTTCCAGTCCACTCCTTTCCTCCGCTCCACTCTCCTCCTCCTCCCCCTCCCCACTGTAGCACCTCCTCGGGCTGTCGGCACGCAGGTTCGGAGGGCTTCCTGCAGGATGCAGGGGTCTGTGTTCAGTCCAGGGTCTCGTACAGAGAGACTGATAACCCCTTGGCAAGGCGCTACGCCGCCAGCTGACACGAAGCAGATGTCCCACCCGATCCCATCTCCTTGGGAACGGGACACCCCAAACGGAAATACACTGTTGGGATGGAGAGAGAGAAGGAGAGAGAGAGCAAAAGAGAGAGAGAGAGAGAGAGAGAGCAGAGCTGTCAGCAGAGGTCTGACAAGGTGTGACCTGATGTCTCAGAACCTATGAGCTGTAGAAATGATGCTGATAAGATCGCAACCCAGTTTTCTTTCCTTTAAGGAGTCCCTCTCCTCAGTAGGGCTGAAACGATTCGCCTAATCCACGATTCAATTCAACTTTCGATTCTAAGGTCACGATTCGATTCGATTTGATTTTCGATACAATATAGGATATTCTATTAAAACCTCATTTTTTTCAGCACCGAGAGCTATATGACTATTAATTTAGGCTATTGCCTTGATTTTAAACGAAAAACACAATTGTTTCTCAATAAGTCACTTTTATTTGAATAATAACATGCTATTAACACACCAATTGCTCTTGTTATTTCTTTAGCACGAGTTGAATTCATTGGGATCTTTTTTTTTCCTTTTTTTAATAGCGTCTGAGATTGTTGGCTGTGTCATCGTCGTTGTATTGCCGGCTAAGATGCTGTGCCCACATGTAATCATAGATATAACATCAGAAGGAGAGAGAGGTGAGAAGCAATAGTGCAAACCTAATATAATACATGAAATACTGAGAGATACAGACATACCAAAGTAGGTAATTCAAACACACATGAACACATACACAATGACCGGTTTGTTAACCGGTTAAGCCCTATATAGTTAGTCCTACAATGACAATACTCAATCACAATGCATCACATTGGCTTGTTTACATTGGGTCCTTATTTGTACTCATTTCATTATGGGTTCTAAAAGCTCCCCACAATGATGTTCTGACAGTTGAACAGGGACAACTATGACTTTAACTAGACGGGTATAGAAGGACGTGCAATGTGCGCCTACACAGAGGGACATTTATAATTGTATACCCTGTGGGTATATTATATATTGACACCCATAGAAATGCTCTGACCCCCTCGTCTATATTGTGAGAATCAATGTCTTCAGAGAACGCACACAGATGTGCACACATTATGCACTGAGACACGTGCGCGGGCACACATACACACACGCACACGCACACGGACATGCGCGCACCATACAGCCTCCTGTGGAGCATAGTAGATGAAGCAGCATACGCACAGGGAAGATTTTTTAGCGCCATGACCTCATTACTATTCAGACCTGGTGGTGAGAAGATGAGCTGCTCTTCGTTCCCAATGCAGACCACCCCCCTGCACCCCCAGCGCACCAGGAGATGTAAGGAAGCGGGGGTGGGGGCATAGCGGTTGTGGTCGCGGTGATGGTGGCGAGGGGGATGATGACACGCGGGGCCACGGCCTCCCCTGACCCTCCGCTTCCTCCTGGGAGATAGGCGGTCTCTGCTTTCTGTCAGGGGTGTCCTCTGCGCCAGACCCCCGGGGCCGGCGCTCGCTGGGAATCCAGATTTCTCTCTCTCTCTCTCTCTCTCTCTCTCTCTCTCTCTCTCTCTCTCTCTCTCTCTCTCCCAACGACTCCACCGCACCTCCTGTCCGTCCCGGTGTCCTCCTGCCATGGAAAAATGAAGGAAAACACAAACCCGCGAGGAAAACACTTTTCACTTCTTCTCCTTCTGTTCGTCCTTCCTTCCTTTTCCTATTTTCCTCGTCTCTCTCTCTCTCTCTCTTTCTTCCCCGCTCGGGCCGGTCGATAGCGTTAATTGGCTCGCTCCGTCACCGCTGCATTGATTGCAGCCACTAATAAAAGGGCTATTGATTGGCACTTTGTTTAACACTGGGCCACGCGGTGAGAGCTGCCCTCTAATGCTATCCTGACAGCAACCTTTTCCTGTTTCCCAGTTTCTTAATGTCATAAATTATGTCACACGATTAGTGGAGAGTTTCCCTAGCCCCCTCCCTCCCTCCATTTTTTTCCTTCTTTTTTTGCCAAATCGATGTGATGGGATGTCTCCTAAAAAAGAGGAGATTGTGTCTGTGGCTACAGCTTACAGCTTTATAAACGCACAACCGCTTGGTGTTGCCTCACATCCTGAAATAGTCTATACGCAACTGCAAGTGGACCACTTAAGGATCGACTCTTTGCGGGCCGAAGTCTAATCTTTGTTAGTCACTTCCTCTCCCACTCCCCCGTAGACCCCTGGGAAAAGTAGTCTTACTCCTCTCTCAACTTAAGTGGTGGATGTCGCCCAAGGGGTTGTCACTAGATGTAATTTGGTGCGGAATTGTATAATTCTCGGAATGATTACGTTCATTCATAATTGGCCCACTACGATTAAGGTCAATTAGGACAATCCAAAGTGGTTTTGCCTCCACGCTCACAAGCAGATGTGCGAGGTTCTGCATTAAGGGACATACGGGTTGACAGGAAACAGGCTTTGAGATATCCCTAACATGAACTCAATATCTAGTTTTATTGCAATTAGCCGTGCGCTATTCCTCACAGAGTGCTCCTAAAGCATTAGCGAGTCAACGGCAGGTCTCCCGAGGAAGACGCTGAAAACTGGAAATGGGCTGTAAGTACCTTGGCGAGGGATTTAATTATCACCAGTAAATATTCAATGATCAATAGAATTTGTTTTAGCAGATCAATAGGTGGCCAGGCCCCGAGAAGGACAATGTGCATAAGTTGCTATTTGCATTTCAAAGCAGCTTGGATCACGTGGCCCCATTGGAAATCCATACCATTTTGTACGGCTGTATTTCATATTTAGCTGTTTTATCTCCTTATCACTGACTGCTATTGATTCTGTTCCCTTTATTTACTGCCGGCAAACTGCCTTAGGTTTAAAGTGTCAAAATGTTTTTACAGAAGCCGGTACTTCCATCTGCCTTTACCTCTCATCTCTATCTCTATACCTCTGTCTGTCTATGTCCCTCCCCCATCTCTGTCTAGCTCTCTCTTCATCTCTCGCATGCCTTCTCTCTCTCTCTTCACTCCTCTCAGTAGAAAGCCAGAAATTAAAACCTTGCCATCCTCCCACCCACTGTGAGTGCACACACGCACACGCAAGCGCGCACACACGCGCACACACACACACACACACACACACACACACACACACACACACACACACACACACACACACACACACACACACACACACACACACACACACACACACACACACACACACACACACACACACACACACACACACACACACACACAGCTCCCTGCTCACTGCTCACTGGGGTGTGAATCTGCACATTATTCAAATAAATATCTCAGAGGTACCTTGGGAATTCTCTGAGCCACTTCAAAGACCCCGCCCCCCCCCCCTCCACACTCATTCTCAATGACGCTTGTTCCTGCTGGAGTCCCTATTTTGTTTACCTGTGCCGCCTTCTAATGGCTTGTTTTTTCCATCATCACCGCCACCATCACCTCTCACAGTGTTGCTCAGAATCCCCATTTAGCCAAGTTCACATGGAACAGCACGCCACAAGACGCTATGCATGTTGGGGAACCCCCGCCTCAGCTTTGATCACCACCATACAGAGAACTTTGTAGTTTTGGTCAAAAACACACTTTTCTCAGAGGTCTGTTTTTGCGATCGTAGGTCGCATGGGAGCGTGTCGACATTGCAACATAGCATCTGTTCGACGGTTCATCCTTTCGACACAATTCATTTGCAAGTTGCAAATTAATTCCGTCCTTGTTCCTTTTATGCCCATACCGTAAATGGAGATTCCTGATGTCATCAATAGTAAGCCCATATCTGGGAATGCCCATATATGGACATATTGTGTCAGTCTCATGTGGTCTATGACATCTATGATGTCAGATGTCAGTAATCTCCATATTTGGGGAAATATGGCCACATTTTGGCTTAAACAACCAACCAGATCTGTGAATTTCTTTGGTCAAAGTTGATCCCATTAATAGTCTTTAAAAGTCAAAGAAGCGGCCGCACACACTGTAGCCAAAGTGACGATATTTATTTTAGGACGCAGAGTGAAAGTTGATCGCATGCCAAAGTGCCAGTGCTCACCCAGCAGTCTGCTGTCACCCAGGCTGATGCGTGCACACGCCCATGTGCCCTTTAGAGCGAGGTCGCTTCTCGCCCGGTGTCTTAATGAGAAATGTCGCAGCTTGTCTCCGTCTGCGTCAGTCAGTCAGCCAGTCAGTCAGTATACATTTTTACATTCTATGGGTTGGTTCCCTTGTCACTTTGACATCACAGGTGATATCACAGGTGACATCACCTATGTAAAAGTCCATATATGGGTATTCCCCAGAATCCCTTTTATGCCCATTATGAAGATCCCTGATGTCATCGATATATATCACTGGCCAGATGGCAAAGGCATGGTCCATATCTGTGTGGCTGGTTCAGATAGGGATCTCCATGTATGGGCATAACATATATTGTATGTATATGGATACATATTATTATTAATAAAGGATAAAATAAAATAAAAAGTCAATCCCAGGCCCTAACTGGCTCAAGAGCCTGCTTTACTCTGATTAGAAGTTCGCGGCCGTCTAGAGATCGTGCCCGATCCAACTGATATGGCCATATATGGAGATCTGTATATGTCAGTCCTTGCACACTGCCAGAGAAACATAAGCATATACAGAAAAGAAAATTTGACATGAAACAGTTACGTTTATTGCATGGGTCCAGAGAACATGTGTACCGATTTTGGTGAGATTTGGAGGAAATATGTAGGAAAAGGAGCAAAAAGTGTGTTTTGAATAATTTGGGGGTGAACTACGTCCTTTAAAGGGCCAGTTCACCTCTGGGGCAACCAGATCTTATTGTATTGTTGTTTGGGACACGATCAACACGATCCTGAGTTATGTTTTGTGTTCAATCTGTGTTTTGAGATATTTTAGTATTTCAGCATGAATGATGATGCATTTTGCATCATATGAGTCATCATGCTCCATCATATGATAAGTTTTTAAATTGTGACTTCACTGTCATCTGGGGACCCCCCAGAAATCTTTTGGGGACCTCTCTGGGGGTCTCGCACGCACACACGTGTGTCTCGTCAAACATGGCATGATGCATAAGAAGCAAAAGACAAACGAACAGACAGAGGAAATATAACCGAGTGTAGTGTGTTACTTTTATTACGCTCTCTCTCTCTCTCTGTGTGTGTGTGTGTGTGTGTGTGTGTGTGTGTGTGTGTGTGTGTGTGTGTGTGTGTGTGTGTGTGTGTGTGTGTGTGTGTGTGTGCGTGTGCGTGCGTGTGCGTGCGTGCGTTGGATTTACACCCTACCTTCCCCGAAAACATTAATATTAAGTCCATATATGTATATAGATATATATTACAGTATGGGCATTCCCAGATGATGCCCTGTTAGGGTACCCCCTTATGCCCATATATGGAGATCCTCAGGCATCAAACCCAGACCCTAACTCGCCAAGGCCCTGCTTGGCTTTAGTAATTAACATACGTTTTATATGGAGATCCCTGTCCCAATGTCATCAATATAATCAATATAAGGACATATCTGGGAATGCCATATTTGGTAATGCCCATATATGGGCATGTTTTGACATAACATTGTTGACTATCTTGCAGGGGTCTCCATATATGGGTAACTGGTCCGATATACATCACTGGCCAGATGGCCAAGAATTGGCACGACCTCGCCCTTTAGGGCCAGGTCGCATGTCGCCCTGAGGCGTCTTACTAGTTTATGTACCTGTAAGACACCCTAAGGGCGAGAACTCCATCCATCCGTCCTTCCTCCCTTCCATCCTAAGCTTCCCATTTTCACTCCCCTGCCCCTCCTCCTCCTTGGCTGCTTCACCCATGCAACGCTCCCCCCAGGTGGGATTCATTGTGGCGTCGGAGGCGGGCGGTGGGATGTAGAGAGGGATTCTGGGTACCTAGAACAGCAGGAGCCACAGAAGATCAAAGGCTATAGTTTGCGCAGCACCGTGACTGACTGGCAGCCCTGGCAAACACCGCCTGACGGCAGGTTAGGTTCACCTCAGTGAGCTTGCAGCTGGGTATAAATGGAACACTTTTATGTTTATGATGTAGTGATTAGGTGGTCCTGTAAGCCAGCAGCAGACTCTAGGAGGCCCACACATGTGTCGATTGTGCCTTGTTAATTATATAACGGAGTGATGACGATTGTCGCTAATGCACCTTTCAAATATCGGGTATCGGGCGGCTCTAGCTGAGTGTTTAAAGTGGCCGTCTGGGAATTGGAAGGTCGCTGGTTGGCCCCCAGGTTCACCCAGTCTATGAGTCCAAGTGTCCCTGAGCAAAACACTTAACCCCTAACTGCTCCCCGGGTGCTGTAGTAACACCGCCCACTGCTCCTAATAGTTAGCATGGCTAAATGCAGTGGACAAGTACGCATATACCGGTTCAGTGACAAAAAAATATATATATACAGTATATATATATATCGTCGTTGTCGAGCGGAAACCTCTTATCTCCAAGTTTCAAATGTGTACGTTCTTTTGTAAAGAACAGCCCTGCTTCATCATACAAGGCGGTCGCACAAAAGTGGTGAAAACAGCAGATCTTCAAGCACACAACGCCTCGCGGCGCGAGGCGTTGTGTGCTTGTAGATCTGCTGTTTTCACTAGTTTAAATCATTTTTAAAATGATGAATGCAAAACGAACGGTTTTGGACATACAGGGGTTTCACCCGAAAGAGACGATATATAGGCCTATATATAAAAATACTATGTAACTGTCAGGAAAGAAGAGTAGATTTCAAGCCTTAATTGCTTGTACTTTATGTTTTGTGGACTAAAACCTGGTGTGAAAATATACGATGATCATGATCCCAAGGGCTTGTGGCCTGATTGGAGTCCTCTAGGTTCTAGTGAATCTCAAACTTTTTTTCATTTCAAGGACCCCCAGTTTGATACAGTATACATTAGGCCACAGACCCTGATTCGATAGGTATATTATATATCTCTGGTACCCTACAATATACTGTAAAATCCAAGATGGCACAAATGGAACCAAATGTGTAAGGGGTCAGTTTGGTTCCATTTGGACACTTGGGGTTACAGACCTGTAAGGGTCCATTTGGTTTTAAACTATTAACAATTTGGGGAGTCTCCAGAACCCTGTCAAGGACAACTGTGTTAGGGTTGGTTTGTATAAACAGTGACTTTTACCGGTCGGCAACTGAACAAACTGGCAAGGACTGGAGTGGAGAGCCAGGCTTTTATCCTCTCAGGTTGATTGGAGGAACCACCCCAGGAGAGCAGCCAGCCAACAGGAGGACAATCAGGGAAATGAGAACGCCACCCATGCAGAACTCCACACACCCACATACCAGCCAGACCAGACCCTGTAGGGAAAAATAGACTAAAACAAAATGAAAAACAGCCAGCCCATAACAGCACCCCCCCCTCAACGGGAGCCTCCTGGCGACCCTCCAGGCTTGTCAGGATGGGCTCGATAGAAGTCCCGGACGAGCTGAGGGTCCAAGATGAACCCCCTAGGAACCCAGGACCTCTCCTCCGGGCCGTACCCCTCCCAGTCCACGAGGTATTGGTAACCTCGGCCACGGCGGCGAATATCCAACAGCCGTCGTACTGTATAGGCAGGGTGGTCATCGATGATCCGGGCGGGTGGGGGGGGCTTGGAAGGAGGGCAGAGAGGACTGGAGGAAACTGGTTTAAGTTGAGACACATGAAAAGTAGGATGCACTCTCATAGTGCTAGGTAACTTCAATCTGACCGCAGACGGATTTATGACACGCTCCACCACAAATGGCCCAATATAGCGTGGGGCCAATTTCTTAGAATCGACTTTCAGTGGAATGTCTTTGGAAGAAAGCCAAACACTCTGACCTGGTTTGTATTGGGGAGCCTGCACACGATGGCGGTCAGCGATTCGACGGTTGTTTACAGCAGAGCGTAGAAGAGCAGCACGTGCCTCTTTCCAAACCTTACGACATCTGCGGAGATGCAACTGGACTGAAGG
The DNA here is from genome assembly GCF_963921795.1 of Nannobrachium achirus. Taxonomy (NCBI): domain Eukaryota; kingdom Metazoa; phylum Chordata; class Actinopteri; order Myctophiformes; family Myctophidae; genus Nannobrachium; species Nannobrachium achirus. The sequence continues at coordinate 22,789,046 of NC_137816.1, read as the reverse complement.
AACAGCCAATTCACATTCTTGGGAGGGAAACAACGGTGGCTGATAGCCTAAGGAGGCCTCAAATGGGGACAGCCCTGTGGCAGCACTGGTTAGAGAATTATGAGCATACTCCACCCAAACCAGATGTGAACTCCATGATGCTGGGTTGGTAGCAGTCACACACCGTAGGGCAGCCTCCAGATCTTGGTTAGCTTTCTCCGCCTGGCCGTTAAACTGAGGATGAAAACCAGATGATAAACTCACAGTTGCGCCCAATGCTTTACAGAATGATTTCCAAACCTGAGAAATGAATTGAGGTCCTCTGTCTGAGACTATGTCCAACGGAATACCATGAAGGCGGAAAACATGGTGCACTAACAGATCAGCAGTCTCATGGGCAGTAGGGAGCTTTGGAAGAGCCACAAAATGGACAGCCTTGGAGAAACGGTCAACAATGGTGAGTATGGCAGTGTTACCTTGGGAGGTAGGCAGTCCAGTGACGAAGTCCAGAGCTACATGGGACCATGGACGACTTGGAATGGGCAAAGGGAGCAACAGACCGGCAGGTGGACGATGAGAGGACTTTCCTCGGGCACAAACGGAGCAGGCGGAAACAAACTCCCGGGCATCTGCCTCCAAGGCAGGCCACCAAAAGTGGCGTCTGAGGAGTGACACAGTACGGTTCCTCCCAGGATGACAGGCAAGGTTGGAGTTGTGTGCCCATTGAAGGACCCTAGAACGAGCTGAATCAGGAACAAACAGACAGTTAGGTGGACCATTACCAGGGTCTGGCTGTGTTAGCTGAGCCTCCCTTATAGCCGATTCAATCTCCCAGGAAACAGCTGCCACCACTGAGGAGGGAGAGATGATGGTGTCTGGCTCGGAGGACTGCTCCTCAGGAGTATGCTGGCGGGACAGAGCATCAGGCTTGACATTCTTAGAGCCAGGACGATAAGTAATGGTAAAGTTAAACCTCCCAAAAAATAAGGCCCAGCGAGCCTGGCGAGAATTTAGACGTTTGGCTGATTGAATATAGGCTAAGTTTTTATGGTCAGTCCACACAATAAATGGATGCTCAGCTCCTTCTAACCAATGTCTCCACTCTTCCAATGCTAATTTCACTGCCAACAGCTCCTTGTTACCAACATCATAGTTACGCTCGGAGGAGTCAAGACTTTGAGAAAAAAAGGCACAAGGGTGAACCTTTTGGTCCTGGCTGGACCGCTGAGAGAGTACAGCCCCCACCCCTGTATCTGAGGCATCAACCTCTACAATAAACTGCAAAGAGGGGTCTGGATGAACCAGAATAGGTGCTGAGGTGAACAGGTCTTTTAACTTACAGAAGGCCTGTTCTGCTTCTGGAGTCCAACAAAATGGGACAAGAGTGGAGGTGAGTTTATTAAGGGGAGCCACAACCTTGCTATAGTTCTAAACAAAGCGGCGATAAAAATTAGCGAACCCCAAAAATCGTTGTAGAAGTTTACGGTTTGTAGTCGTAGGCCACTCTGCAACTGCTCTGACCTTCCCTGGGTCCGCTCTTATCTGTCCTTTCTCCACAATGAAGCCCAAAAAACTGACCGTACTGACGTGGAACTCGCACTTCTCTGCTTTCACGTAGAGTTTATTCTCCAACAGCCTTTGGAGAACTTGGCGGACATGGGAAACGTGGTCAGACATGTTTTTGGAAAAAATTAGTATGTCATCAAGATAGACAAACACAAAACGATTCGGAAAGTCCCTTAACACATCGTTTACCAAGGCTTGAAAAACCCCAGGAGCATTGGTGAGTCCAAAAGGCATTACCAGATATTCAAAATGACCCAATGCAGTGTTAAAGGCCGTCTTCCACTCATCTCCTTCTTTAATTCTGACCAGATGATAGGCGTTCCTCAGATCCAACTTCGTGAACACAGTTGCTCCATGGAGAAAATCAAAAGCAGAGTTCATTAAAGGCAGAGGATACTTGTTTTGCACAGTGATGGCTAAAGAGTCTTTAATATATTTCTCCATGGTCTCCCGCTCAGGGCGTGACAGATTGTAAAGTCTACTAGATGGTAACGGAGCGCCAGAAAGCAGATTAATTGCACAATCATAAGGACGATGAGGCGGCAGAGAGAGGGCCAGATCCTTGCTAAAAACCCGTGCCAGGTCATGATAAATTGCAGGAATAGAGGACAGATCTACAGGTTCAGGATCGGTTGCAACAGTGACCTCAGCAGGGGGCAGAGCAGATTGCAGACAGGACGAATGACAAAATTGACTCCAGCTAATAATTGTTCCCGCAGACCAGTCAATGTGAGGGTTATGTTGCTTTAACCAAGGGGAACCCAGTACTAGGGGTGTTTGAGGAGAGACAATTATCTTGAACTGAATTAACTCTCTGTGATTTCCAGATAGCATCAAAGACACAGGCACAGTTTGATGGGTAACATGAGCCAACAATCTCCCATCCAGGGCATTAGCAGTGAGTGGCTTCTCCAACGGAATCAATGGGATATTAGCTTGGTGGGCAAAATTACTGTCCAAAAAACTATCATCAGCGCCCGAATCAACTAGAGCCAAAAGTGGCAAAGAGGCTTGTTTAATACATAAGGTAGCTTGGATCTGCATTCTGGTTTTGGATGGGGTTGAAAAATCAGCATGGCTCACCAGTACCCCCACTTCTACTGATGAGCCAGGTCTTTTGGTCGAGTGGGGCAGACAGCGAGCATGTGACCCAATTTACTGCAGTACAGGCACTCACCCGCCCTTATCCGACGAGAGCGCTCAGCAGGAGATAAGTGGGCTCGACCCAGCTCCATGGGCTCCTCCTCAGTGACATCCGTTTCTGGTTGAAACATGGGACGAGGTCTCACAAAAGAAGGAGAAGGGCGTGAGGAAGGCGGACGCGAAGGCCGCTCTCTGCGTCGCTCACGGAGCCTGTTGTCCAGCTTAATGGCGAGAGTTACGAGAGAATCAAAATTAGTGGAATCATCACGAGTAGCCAGCTCATCCTCAATCTGGGAACCCATCGTCAAAGAAGAAAGGGCGACACCTATCGGTCGGCCTCTCTTCCTTTGACTCTGGGACCAACATAGAAAGGGGCGGGGATACATGGAATTCCCCGGTTGAGAACGAATTTTAAAACTAGTTCCGCTTTGAAGCCTGGTCCGCCCCTTGGTTTGGTTCCCTCCCGAAACTACTATAGCGGAACTGCTACTCTACACACGGAACACAAGTTACACAACAGACAACCACAACAACGACGACGCAACATAGATGCTACTGTGGACGAGGAACTGTTTTCTAGCGTGCTTACAAGTGTTTCTCAGTTACACAATATTGAACAATTAAAACCTCTTCAGCCCATTTGTTTTAAGTACTTGATAGATCGGCGACGACGGCGAGATGTTTGGCCGCCTGGATCCTGTTATCCTGCTTTCCCAGAGAGAAGGAACAAGGACCCCATCGTTTTTACCCCATATGCTGCGCTGAATGAAGCTGGATGATCTGTTGATGATCTGCTGCAGACCAGTGACCAAGACACAACGAATTTACCCACAATAAGCAAACGTTTATATAGCCTCGGATGTCATGGTGTGTTGCAATACAGTGGATTGATGTTTTAAATCAATATGGGATGTTATGATAATGTATAACTGCTTTAACCTCGCCTACCAGGCTTTCTCCCAGCTGGCTAACTGCAGTAAGCTAGCGTGTTAGCATACGGCCGTCATGTTTTCAGCTCGTCTTTTTAAACATTTACAGTTGCCTTATATTACTCTATAAATCTATCTGTGATGTGTGCTTTTACTAATACTAAGTAGTACTCAAAGTACCCATTGTGCAGAATGTAACCAAGGTGTTTAAATAAGTGTAGATTGTACGCTATTTCAATATCTTGTCCTGTCTCACAAAAGATGATGTTATGCTATGAAACAGTTCGTTTTTATTTATAGAATAATCTCTCAATAACAGACTATTTTTTACCTTTTATTTGATGATGGTTAGCCGTATTGTTTATAGAATAAACCCTAAAGTTATGTTGCATTTATGTAGGCCTACTGTATACTACGTTTACAATGTGTATGATTATCTGTATAATAAACATTTGGTTTGATTAACAAATGTATCGTTCTATGCACAGATAATGTTGCTTAATGTGTATGCCTATGGTACTGTTAATATTTAATGTTAATGTTAGTATGAAGCTAATTATAAAGCTTACATGAATGATGATGGACTGAAAAGCTAATGAGAAGTTGTGACTCTATTAGCATACAAGCAATCTGCATTTAAATAAGCTGTGTTGGAATGTGTCAAACTGTCAACAATGGCTTGTGAAATCAAAGAATACCACTTTCAATATGAAACCCATTTAGATTGAAATGGTTCACTTATTTATATGAATGATGGATCTGCTGCAGACCAGTGACCAAGACACAACGAATTTACCCACAATAAGCAAACGTTTATATAGCCTCGGATGTCATGGTGTGTTGCAATACAGTGGATTGATGTTTTAAATCAATATGGGATGTTATGATAATGTATAACTGCTTTAACCTCGCCTACCAGGCTTTCTCCCGGCTGGCTAACTGCAGTAAGCTAGCGTGTTAGCATACGGCCGTCAGGTTTTCACTTTTCAGGTCGTCTTTTTAAACATTTACAGTTGCCTTATATTACTCTATAAATCTATCTGTGATGTGTGCTTTTACTAATACTGGCGTGCTTAGGCAATGTAGTGGGAAAAGTACTCGCATTCTTTACTTAAGTATCATGCACAAGTCTTGTATTAAAAATGTAGCCCTTGAGTAAAAGTCTAAAAGTATTGCAAAAGCAGAAAGTAGTACTCAAAGTACACATTGTGCAGAATGTAACCACAATGCGACGTTGTTGTGAGCTTGTAGATCAGCTATTTTTAAATAGCCTGTCTAGGAATAAAATAGGGCTAGTTGATTAATGTATGTTTTATAATATAATAATTTAATACATGAGTCTTTTAGACTAGAAGTTGCAACGTTTACATTTACTCTATACTAATAATAATACACTAAAATCTAAATTCATATAGGCATATTGCTGCACTTTACTGTGTAGACTAACAAATGTAGTTCGTTATTGTAATGTAGGCCATTCTTCCTTCCATTTAATTCTATTGTTATGCACAACGATTTCCAAAAGCATTCTTTGATTGTGCAAATAGTGGCAATGTGAAACCCATACATTGTGTGGAAAACCGGGTGGGTCAATGAATATTTAAATGGAGCAATTCGCTTGTCTATATAGACTACAGAGGGATTTATTTAGCTGCACAAAGAATATGTACAGTTGAAAGATGGTTTGTTTCCACCCGTGAGGGGGAATGCATAGTCAACGCACACATTAGATACCGCCCACTATGTTTGATTGGTCAAAAGCGCTGCCTGTCACCAGACTTGGGTACCGCCCAAAATCCCTTCCGTGAGTTTGGTGTGTGACAGACTCAGTAGCGTAGCGTTCTCTGAGGCTGTTCTTGAGAGACTAGCTCATCCTTAATCTGCTCACTAAGAGCGTTCACAAAAACCCCTCGTAGAGCCGGTTCATCCCACCCTGCATCAGCTGCCAGGATTCTAAAATCCACTGAAAAGTCTGCAACACTCTTGGTGCCCTGTCGGATGTTTAATAGGCGTTTAGCAGCATCCCCCTTGTGATCAGGTTGATCAAAAACCCCCTTCACTTTAGTCACAAAATCATTGTATGAGAGTGAAGTCAAAGGTTGATTAGAATTAGCTGCCTCTGCCCAGGCCAAAGCCCTTCCTCTCAATAGGCCCATCACATAATGTACCTTAGATTGCTCGGTGGAAAAGGTAAGTGGCCTCTGCATAAACACCATAGAACACTGAAGGAAAAAACCACGACACTTATCCACATCCCCGGAGAACGGTTCTGGGTCCGGAGCATATGAATCCCTGGCAGCGGGTGGAGCAACAGGCTGTACAGGTTGCTGTGGGCCGGCATGAGCTGGAGGTCCTGCTGGATTGAATCGAGAGGTTAACTGGTTCATTGCAGTGGCTAATTCACCAATCTGAGATAGAAGGGTTTGATTGCTGGCAGAAAGTTCTAGCAAGGCTTGGCTATGTCGTCCCAATAGTAAGCCTTGGTTCTCAAGAACTCTTCTTAGATCTGGTTCTGAGTCAGCTGGGTCAGTCATTGTTTGGCCAGTTTGTTCTGTTAGGGTTGGTTTGTATAAAGACCCAAAAGCAGAACTCAGGACCAGGGAATGACAAGCTGAATGTCTTTTAATTCAAGCGAAGTTCAAAAATCAAAAATCAAACAATCAAAGTTTAGATTGGCATGGCTGTAGTATTGGGCTGGTCTTGCAGGCAGGCAGCAGGCGTGTGGGCATTGGGCGATCTGAGTGAGAGAGACAGGAGGTATTAGTAACTAGCAGAAAAAGATTCAAACAAACTGAGGAGCTGAGGCACAGTGACTTTTACCGGTCGGCAACTGAACAAACTGGCAAGGGCTGGAGTGGAGAGCCAGGCTTTTATCCTCTCAGGTTGATTGGAGGAACCACCCCAGGAGAGCAGCCAGCCAACAGGAGGACGATCAGGGAAATGAGAACGCCACCCATGCAGAACTCCACACACCCACATACCAGCCAGACCAGACCCTGTAGGGAAAAATAGACTAAAACAAAATGAAAAACAGCCAGCCCATAACAAACTGGAGGGTCTCATTTTAAGTATTTCAATGAGAAACATTTGTTTAACAATTTACAATTTAGGCATTTCTCAGACACACTTAATCCAGAGCGACTTACAATAAGCAAGGTAATACATCAATACATCAACATCAATACAAGGTAATAAATACATGAATACATCAACAAGAATACATCGAATGCATAAATAGTAATCTAAAGAAATGTTTAAGAAAATAAAGCTTTGCTTTGAATTCATCATTTGCATTTATGCTGATGCAGTGATGTATTTTATTGCACAATATTGATGTCTAGTAATAGATTATACAGTATTAGTTCCCACATTGACCGCATATTGACGAGACACAATTTATGGGTGGAGTGTGCCGTTGGTCATTGATTGGAAATAAAACTGAAATACTTGCGGCAGTCATCCTTATGGTAAAATATACATAATGGGGGAAAAATAAATATTGTGTTTGACTACGCCTATAGCCGTATAATTATTATGGATCTTCTTGGAAGAAAACAATTGCATGTTAGGACTATTTCACATTTCAGTTTATATGTGGGTGTTGGTGTTTTTATTTGTAAATCTGGAATTTTAAGTGTGATCATTTGAGTAGATGAGTGCTATCTTTTTCTGTAGAGAATTGATGTGACAATAAATAGTACATAAACGCACACACGCACACACACACACACACACACACACACCCACACACACACACACACACACACACACACACACACACACACACACACACACACACACACACACAGCCCTGCTTCATCAGACTAGGTCGTTGCACAAAAGTAGTGAAAACGGCAGATCTGTGCGAGGCGTTGTGTGCTTGTAGATCGGCTGTTTTCACTAGTTTAGTTCATTTTTTTAAATGATATAAAAAAACGCAAGGCTTTGGACATACAAGGTTTCCACCCGACAACGACGATATATAATAATCACAAATCTTTCTTTCAGGCGTTACTGGCACAAAATCTATCCAGATGGGGATGTGCAGACTTGTTGGTCCCTGACATGAACATGTTTGAGAGAAGCCGTGATCTATCAGAGCCTTCCTCTGGCAGGCAGGAGACTGCAGAGGTCAGGAGGGTCGATCTTCAGAGAGCACAGGTGTGCATGGAGCATCATCAGTGGCATCAGGATACATGGCCTCAGCCCTGCCCACCTGCTGCCTGCACAGGTGTGTGTGTGTGTGTGTGTGTGTGTGTGTGTGTGTGTGTGTGTGTGTGTGTGTGTGTGTGTGGGTGTGTGGGTGTGTGGGTGTGTGTGTGTGTGTGTGGGTGCGTCACAAGGGGGCGGAAAGTGGGACTGAGTTACCAGGGCCCAAGGTGTAGGGGCCTTAATTATTTTATGCTTTAACTATTGAAAAATAGCAGATATACAAGCTCAAAGTGCAGTCATGAACATTTTTTGCAAATCTTATGTATTTTTAAGTGAACATTTGTAACTCAAATTTTGCTTCTGGGGGGGGGGGGGGGGGGGGGGGTCCCTGGAACTAAATATTTGGAGATGGGGGTCTGTGGCCAGATACATATAATTTTGGGGGTCCTTCACATGAAAAGGTTTGAGCACCACTGACATAGAAACATAGAAACACATTTTTCAAAAAACCTTAGAAGGATTTGAAATATTCAACGACCTGCACACATTTTCACGATTTTTCAAAAATAGCAGATCTACAAGCTTGTAGATCTGCTAGTTTTTTTTAATAGTTAAAGCACAAAAATAATTGTGCAGGGGCCCGCAGTGAATCCTTGTACCCAGGGCCCAGAATCTTGTGCGACACACCCCTGTGTGTATGTGTGTGTGTGTGTGTGTGTGTGTGTGTGTGTGTGCGCATGCATGTGTTGCTTCCAAACGCTCCAGTATGTGGAGGTCACCTCTTTCATACTTGCATTTATTATTAGTGCTATTTGTATATTTATAGACATTATTTCCGGACAACCACTGATCCAGAGGACAGAAGAAAATGCATCGATCTAATGAATTGCAGGACTTTAATTTCCTGCTAAACATGACTTCACTGTCAAATAGACGGCTGAATGTTTTGCTAGTTCTTAAGCGTAGCACAGGAGGAGTTGAGTGAACCTCTAAAATTAGTAATTCATTACTTGATTAGAATTGTGGAACTCACCCAGTGAATTCTGAATTGCCTGCACATCGCTGGCATAATGGAAATGCATATGTTTATCAGTTTGTTGGGAAAGCAGATAAATAGAGTTACATAACTAATAAACGAATACAACTCCATGAGCAGAATGACCGATAGCTTTACACACCTCAAACTAGCAGACATTTATACTTTCATAATAACAACACATAATACTTTTGTTTTTTAGAAGAGCTCAAAGATTTTAGCATGTTGAGCGTTTGTCTGTGATTGACACATTGATACATAAACAAATTAAATAAATACAAGTATTACACTCAACAGTAACAGTCTAGTCTTTACCCATGCGAGAGAGCGTTCAGATGTTTCCTTGGCTTCCTGTGAAGCCACCACCTAGTCGGGTACTTATCTTTATATCTCGTCTGACTTTATATATTACATCACGAGAACAGTGCCAAATCCCCCTTTCACTCAACTGTCTGCTATTCCCCAAAGTCACCCCCCCCCCCGCCCCCACCCCCACACACACTTCTATGCCACCATTACCACCCATCTCCGTTTTCAACATCTACACATTCCAAGACTGTTGCTCCTCCCAAACACACGGTCTGATTATTCACCCTCCACACCCCCACCCCACCTGAACACACATCACTCACTATGGGACCAGGACACTTCAGCTTGTATGTTTAAATTGCTCCCAACAGTATGCTTAATCTGAGGTGGAAATCGATACAGCTTTTACTGTCACATCGTATAGACGTGGGGGGGCGGGAAGCCGTATTGATGTTCGGATGTCATTTCAGGAGGGATTTGATGCCTCTATCCTCTCTCTCTCTGTCTCTCTCTCTCTCTCTCTCTCTCGCTCTGTCTCTGTCTGAGAGAGATGATGAGATTAGATCAAAACCGTCGCTGTCTGCTCTGCTCTGCTTGCTGCGCCTTTCTCAGTGGAGAGGAATAGAACTTAACTCAGGTTAGAGTAGAGAAGAGCACTGTGGCATGGTGGCGTGGAACATGTCGAGCTTCATACTGTATGTAAGAACAGAAAGAATAGGCAAAAGCAAAGAAATGGGTTTAGAGAAATGCCATTGACTCTTGATACAGAGACAGAGGACCGTAAATGTAAAGCCCGGTATCTTGATGGTGGCGCTAGAATTGGGCCATGTGAGAAATCAGGGCTGGAGGTTGTGCCATCCAAGGAGTGTGTGTGCAAAGTTTGGCATCGATAGGGCAAACGGTGCCAGAGATAGAGTAGGGGCAAAAGTGTGACGTGGCAGAAAGACAGACGGACGGACAGACAGACAGACAGACGGTGGAGATTTACATAGTAACTGACAGTTGCAATAAACACATACATTGATGTTAACTTGTTAATTTCGTGAAAATATTTGTTTTGCAGTTGTGCAAATACAAGAATGCTCACCCCCCAAAAAACATGATGTATGATTCGTTCGGCACGGCGACTCGTTCGCCTGAGCTCACTCGGCGGTGCCTCTGCGTTTCAACCAATCAGAAGGAGGTATGGGCGGTCCTTGGCACAACGCTGCCGTACACGGCAATAACGCCTCTGTTCCTCTTACCCTTGCTCTCCCTCTTCACCTCTCTCTCTCTTCCTCTCTCCCACAGTCTCTCCTCCTCTCCATCCCTCCTCCGTCTCTTTCTCTCCGCGGAGCCGTTCTTTTCCACCGACAGACAGCTCCCTGAGCCCCTCCAGAGTCACATTTCAAGGGCCGGTTGCTACTTAAAGGCCCATAATGTGCCTGCTGAACGGCAGGCAGCGTGCGAGGCCCGAGAGCCGGAAGCAAATTATTCGCTTTAAGGACTCCTGCTGCTGAGGGACCATGGAGGCTAGTGGCGGGTGCCGTTAACATACGTACACACGCTTAACATTTAACACACACACACACGTACACACTGAAAGAGAGAGAGAGAAAGTAGGGAGCTATCATTATTTATTTAGCCGTTAAGTGTTTAAAGTGGAGGGCTCCGTGGGGATAAAGCACGGTTGATGAAATTATTCCACACATGCTATATGACTCTATCCTATAGGGAGTGGACAGCCGGGGGAAACGCAGACCAAAGGGAGACTTCCCCACTGTTGATTTTACCATGTGAGGTCTGATCACGCCGGTGCGGTAGACTACAGGAGACGGAGTGCTTTAAGTGTGCTCACTTGATATGCTTTACTTATCTTCACCACATGGGAGGGAGCGTGCACGTGTGTGTTTGTGTGTGGCTGCAGTTTTGGCTGCAGTTTTATAACTTGAAAATGTCAATTGTTGAAAGTTTTTTTAGTTTTAACCACTTAAACCCTATATTATCCTTAGTTGACGGGGTCCCCCAGGGGACTGTTCTCCACCACCCCCCCCCCCCCACCCCCCCCACAACGTTTTGTTTCCTTCTATACCAAATAATGTCACTGAAAACAGCAGATCTACAAGCTCACAACGCAGACCTGTTGGAAAAAATGAAAGTACAGATCCTTGAGGGACCCCAGTCAACATACAGCTTATAAATCTGCTATTTTCACTACTTTTGTGCGACTCTCTTGTATGATGAGGTAGGGCATTAATCTATGAAAAAAAACATAAAAAGTTGAAATATGGAGGTGCAACGTTATGTCGTATCTGTGCTGCCTCACAGCAGCAATGTGATAATAAAGGACCTGACCTTGATGTGATGTTCATTGGCAGGTTTGTTAAACAGAGGTTTGGGCAGCTATACACAGCCCTCATACTGTATCTAGAGTCATAGTGTTGTTAAATCAATCAATCAACTTTATTGTCACAACACAATTACAGGTAACAGTGAGGTGAAACTCTTGTTTATGCAGGCTTCCATTGCAGCTCAAAGCAAGAAGAAAAAATAAAAGATAAGCTGTAGGGAATGTAAGGAAAGCCTAGTATGTTAAAAACCCATTTAGTGCTCCAGACATGAACGGGTTAAATGTCCAGCGTGCCGCCCGCAGGCTCCCATACCCTTCCATTGTCTTATTTTGAAGGCCAGAAGTCCATTGCGTAAACACTTCCGGTTTGACGTCATGACGTCATTCACCGGAAGCGATCGTCATCAACATGCGGTTGTGTAATGGTGGATCGCTGCTTTTCAACATGTGTTTTATTAGCGAGAATCTAATGCCATCCTTGGCTTTAAAAGTGTTGTTTGGAGAAAATGGACATTAAAGATGCGATTCCCCGTCGGCCTCCATGTTATGGGATTACTATTTTGTGCACGTGGATCCGTGATGATGATGAATCGGCGAGGCCGATCGTGCCAGGACCTTCCGCCCGGCTACAGGGTAGGAGAACCGGAGTTACTCCATATACAGTACTTTTCGCGAGTATACTCGGGATCGGCACTCTAAATACTCGAGTATCTTTCACAAGTATTCTCGGGATTGGCTACAAATGAGTTAAAATCAGTATTTTGTAAGAAGAGAGGTCCTAAATACATAAAGTGCAATCAGTATAATGTAAGTCAGTATGTCATTTAAAAACTCAAATTAAAAGTGTGTCAGTAAAATGGAAATCAAGTTCGACAGACTTAGGTTTTGTTCAGCATAGTGTCAGGGACTTAATCAGAGTACCCGTTGTACCCTTATGTCTGTGTTGCTTTTGTGCCTATTATTTATGTCTGTGTTGCTTTTGTGCCCGTTATGGAGATCTGTTCTGGTCTGTTTCTGTCTACTTTGGAATACCCATATATGGGCATATTGGATTGGCAGTTATGGACAGCGGGCACCACACTCCCTCAAGTCTCTGATTTCATACCTTAGCTGAGGTCATGGGGTCACGTCACTCACTCATGCCAATCTGCTCTATGGATTTGGAGATATCGTATCGTGCAAGTGGACATTTTGGCCTAATGGTGGCACTAGAGGAAAGAAATCAGTATGGTTTATTCTCCGGGGAAGCATGAAGATGCACAGCAAGTCCCATGCCAACCCAGCCAGTATAGGTTTTGAGGTATGTTGTTTGGGACCAAAGTGGCGGACGGAATGTTGTATTAACCTTTATCTGTCTGTGGAAGGATGACTTGAGCATTAATAAGTAATGGGTGAATGATGTCCCCTCCATAACACGCTGGCCCAGCAGCACTTGCCCCGGGTAATAACACCAGCAGCGGGTCGAGGTAGACAGGGCTCCAGGGCTCAACCCTGGGGATCATCCCTCTGTCTCAACACAGCTCATGGACGTACATAAAATACACATGCAGCTGTGCACACATGCAGGCATATACTCAGTCACTCATATACTGTACTTTATAAACATGCACACAGAAATACCCTCTAAATGTCCCTCCAGGGATCCATATCCTTATCATATCTTATCTCAGCGGTTCTCAAACGTTTTTGGTTCCCATACCCCCTTTCCCTGATTTGATTTCTGAAAGAACCCCCATCACAACATTTTGCTTATTAAAAGTCCAGTTTTTATGTCAATACAGTATACCGGTATGCTTTTTTCTTTCAGTAATTTATTGTATTTATTTGGTGCAGCACTTCTGCAGGTTCACATGCAGTTTCTTAATGTTTTATCATAAACATAACAGTAAAATAAATTCTTCCATTTTGCACTTTGTCTCATGTACCACCCCTGTAGTACTTCTGCGCACCGCTAGGGTTACATGTACCTACATTTGATTAACACTGTGACTTTATCTTACAGACAGCATCTCATCTTGTCTTACGACTAAAGAGTATGCTGTGTAGCATATAAAAGTTAGACAGCACTCGTGGCTCTTTATGTGTACATGTTTTATGACACTCCCAACAAAGGGTGAAAGCTGAGGGATTGGTCAATGGTGCCTTAATCCTAAGTGCTTTACAATGTGCAATATTCACCCATTCACACACCGACGGCAGAGTCACCAACCCGCTCATCGAGAACAGTTGGGGGTTAAGTGTTGAAGGAGCCCAGCAAACCTTCTGATTCCAAACAGCTTTTCTACCTCCTGAGCCACTGCTGTCCGCGTTTACCTGACCAACAGCAGCCATATCGAAACAAATAAGCATACAGTATACAGTACAGTATGCTACAACACACAGTTTAGTTAAGTGTGTCCTTGTTGTACACTACAGTAAGTTCATGAACATGTTAGCGTGTGTGTGTGTGTGTGTGTGTGTGTGTGTGTGTGTGTGTGTGTGTGTGTGTGTGTGTGTGTGTGTGTGTGTGTGTGTGTGTGTGTGTGTGTGTGTGTGTGTGTGTGTGTGTGTGTGTGTGTGTGTGTGTGTGTGTGTGTGCGCGCACATGCGTGTGTGTGATCCACTGATCTCACTAAGGAGACCACGAGAGAGAGATGGAGAGAGGGAGAGGGAGAAGAGAGACCAGATTGAATGGCTAATGAAATGGGTACCTCCAGGCCTGAATAAATGCTTTGGTCTGGTGATCCCCCTGTGGATGCCGGCCTCCCAGGGAGATTAATGACCACTGGGTCTTGGCATAATGAAGTAGTTTGCCTTGGCAGTGCACTTGTGAATTCATCACAGTGTCCACAAGTGTGCCGGGCGGGCCGAGCCAAGCGCGATGTCTTTATAAATCCGCCCAACCCCATGGACTACTCTTCCACTTGCAGGTCGCTGCTGATTTATGACATCCCCCCCTCCCTAAGCCCAAATGGTCTGGCCCCTCTTGCTGGACCCCGCCCTGGTCGCTCATCACCGCTGTGCCAAAATCCAGGTCAGTGCTCTGATGGAGAGGAAATGGGAAGCTAATCAGATAATGGGAGGTGAGAATGGCCACGAGTGTGCTGGGATCTTCAATCTCTCTGAAGATCTCTCTATCTCTCTTATTCTCTCTTAAGCCCGGTTCATACGTCATCGCCACGTGCCGACAGTTGCAGACCTACAAGCTCATGCTTGTAAGTCTGCTATCTTCACCGCATGTCGGCGTCCTGCAACAGACAATAAATGAGGCATTAGTTTCCATATATCCCTTTCTTCTCCTCTCTCTCACTTTCACTCATTCCCTTTTTTTGTTCTTCATGATTCTGTCTAATTTCTCATTCTGCCTTTACCTTTCCTCTCACATCGTTCTTCCTTTTTATTTCCCCCCTCCCTTTTTCCATTGCTGTGTCCTCTCTCTCTGTCTTTCTCTCTATCTCGATGAACTCATTAATCCTCTTATATATATAAAAAAGGAAAGTGATTCATCTTATTCCCCGCTGTATCTGACTATTGAATTTTAGTACATCCATCTTTCCTGATGATCTATGGGATAGGAAAACAATATTTCGAACATTATAGCATGTTTATATTACAAACGTCTTATAAGCACTGGAGTTAAATAGGCTACAAAAATATTTTTTAATGTCACTATCCACACCCTTGGTGCTTTTGTTGTTTACATAGCAAGGATCCATGTTTGATGGAAGAGCATAAACGCCAATAACAGTACACATAACCAGTAAGGCTCCCTAATCGGGAGATAAGCGACCGTAGGTCAGTTATCTCCACAAATAGGGCAAAAATGTGTTTTGCCAAAATCTTCCTGATCCATGTTGATGACATGAGTGTAGACATACTGTGTAGTGATTTTCGTGATTTTAGGGCAAAATCTGTAGGAGCAGTGTCCAAAAATGTGTTTTTAAAAATCGGCCTGGAGGTGGCGCTATATGGGACAGATTCATGTTGATGGGATGAGTGTAGACATACTGTGTACCGATTTGCGTGATTTTAGGGCGAAAATTGTAGGAGCAGTGTCCAAAAATGTGTTTTGCCAGAATCGGCCTCATGGTGGCGCTAGAAGAGGGCCATGTGAGAAATGAGGGGTGGGGTCTCCGCGCCGGCAAGGCGGACGAATAGGTACCGGCCCCGGCTGTCCCGGTCGCTCCTAGCCGGATTTCCGGCATTTTATGTGAGCTGCAGTGTAGGGGGTCCTCCACTGGGGGCGCCACCACTTTTGCATCCGTTCTGGAGCACCAGGAGTCGGTGGTCCCCGGGAATTCCCCGTGAGCAGCCCCGTTGGGGTGGTAATTTGGTCATGTTTGCGCATTTGGTCATTTTTTACATCTGGGGGTCCCCCAGGGACCTGGGGGTTCCTGGAGCTCCGGGGGTCCTTGGAGGTTGTAGTTTGGCAGCCAAGGAACGTGTGTGCAAAATTTGGCATGGATCGGGGCAACGGTTGCGGAGATATAAGCAGGGAAAAGTGTGACGTGTGAGGTGTGACAGACAGACTGACGGACTGACGGACTGACGGACTCACTCACAGTTTGTGCAGGTTTTGATAGTAAGTGCGACCTACGGTCGCAATAATCCACATCATTGTGTAGCCTGCATTTGAACTTGGATGGAACACTTCCCTGCCTCTCTCTACTGTACCATCCAATAAAACATGCCTTAAAACTGTAATAACGACACCAAAGTATCGTCTGAAGGCTGAACGCTGATAGCCAGTGTGGATAGCTGCTCCACAAACACATTCCCTGCTTGTGCAGCGCATTGCAACACAACGTCTCAAAACAACAACCTTCCCTTTGTTCTTCTGCATAATGGCAATCTCCCAAGACTACACTACGCATTAAAACTTTGCATAACTATACCCTCATTTCAACACGTGATTAATGCTTATGTGCCGCCAAGTGTTAATAAATGTTCCCAGTCTCCTGTGATTAGCTGGTAGACCTAAATGCGTTTACCCACCAGGATAGCCTACCTGGGCCCTGGGTTGCAGGTCCGTGGCCATTGGTGGAGGGATATTAGCCCTCCCACCACTAATATCCGAGGACTGATGAGGCCATGCACGCCACCACGGCTCTGTCAGCCTCATAAAGCCTGTCTGCATGATAACTGGGAGCCCTCATGGAATAGCAGCGAAGAAAATTAAAGCAGAACAATAAAGCATATTGAGGAGATATTTAGATTAAAATGCATTTAATGGGGCCTCTCACTCAACGCAAGCCGAGATGCGTCCTTGCCGCGGCCTTCCCCAGCCGCTTCCCCATCGGTCGCCCCCTTTCACCCAAGCTTAAATAATGCTGCTGTCACCCCTGTCTCTAACGTAACCTGGTAAAAGATTATTAATGAGCGCAATAAATCCAAATTGCATAATGGGAAGTTATGAAAAAGCAGTGTTAAGTGACGCGTCCAAATGAGCGCTGTGTACGTTTGTTTACCGCGAGTGCAAACGTCGGCCACGTCGCCCGCCACTCCACAGTTTGGTAATCGGGCGGGGCAAAAAATGGCTTCCCACTTCCCCATTCTTCCCTCTCTCCACTTATCTTAATCTACAGTGTCTTATTTTTCAACGGATGAGTCGAGTAATTGTACAGTTGACATCGGCTTAAGCCTGATTCATACTTAGCCGCGCGCCGGTGCCGCGCGCCGAAAATAGCCGATCTGCAAGCTCAAAGCGGATTGCGTCAGCGACGCGCGCTCGGCTATATAGATCGGCTATTTTCCCACGCGTGACACGGCGCACGACCGAGTATAAAGCAGGCATTAGACAACATCATCCCCTTTAGTCCCCTGCTAATCCTACAGAGTGATAACAA
>NC_137816.1:22669278-22769278 GCF_963921795.1 Nannobrachium achirus | reverse complement strand
GGTGATGAGGGGGGGGGGGGGGGGATAATAAATTGTTTGATGTGCGAACGGCGCTGTTTGAAGGCGTGACATGGAAGGTACACCGCCCTCCCTCCACCGGGAGCTGGCGAGGGGTTAATGAAACGATCGTCCACGTGCTTTCGCTTTTTTACCTTTTTTTTTCCTGCAGTCCAACCACCAGGCGATAAGTAGCTAACCAACGAAGCCTGTAATTACAATCTTACAGAAACCGGCCCGATCTGTATATAAATCTCACCATCCAATTACAAGATGTAATAATTCTGCACTCAGGCTGGTAATGAGGTCTAATACTGGCGCATGTGATAATCCCCTCTGGATGCGGGCTTGATCAGATGTTGGCTTTGTAATTAGACTGGCAGAAAATCATTATTTCGTGTTTGGGAAAAAATGAGGTTGGTGGGAAGTTAATTTTCTCCCCATTCTCTGAAGCGTAGACAAGAATATAATGATTTAATCATGATTGTTAGCTATTTTGCAATCAATTTGTAATGATTGTGTCGCGGCTGAGGCCTTTCAGGGAGAAGGGCCCTGTAAAGAATGAAGGTGTCATTGATATGGCAAGCCTCTGTCAATAGATCTATACCATGAAGAGCTGATAGTAGGTGTGTGCGCGTGTGCATGCGTGTGCAACGCGTATGTGTGAATGAACATGCGTGCCTGTGGGCCTTCATACACGCAACTACGCACGTGTGTGTGTGTGTGTGTGTGTGTGTGTGTGTGTGTGTGTGTGTGTGTGTGTGTGTGTGTGTGTGTGTGTGTGTGTGTGTGTGTGTGTGTGTGTGTGTGTGTGTGTGTGTGTGTGTGTGTGTGTGTGTGTGTGTGTATTTGAGTGAGTGTGTACATTTGCAATTCCACTTGTTTAGCAAGCCCAGATAAATACCTTTATATCTTTTTGTCAGCCCTGAAAACCTGTAATTTGTTCCTACACTGTCCCAGCACACCACACTTACTTTACTTTTCCAATATCCTCTCAAATATAGTGTCTAGGAAAAAAAAGGCCTAGTCATAGAAAATTATACATTTAAATTGGGATTTTCTTCCTCCTTTTCTGAACGTCCTAATGGATTCGAGGACAGACTAATTTCTTCACACGACAAGTTCTTTGTTGTCTTTTTTTTTTTTTTTTTGGTTCAAGTCTCCAAGATTAAAGAACTTTCTTTCAAACAGAAAGTCATTGAAAGTTACTGAATAATGAAACTGGCAGAGCAAGAGCAACTTTCAATCTAAGATAAGCTGGCTAAGATATACTTTCCAACTGGAGAGGAGAGGAGAGGAGAGGAGAGGAGAGGAGAGGAACATACTGATCAAAAAGAGGGAATAACTGAATAATTTCGCTACCTTGAGATTTGACATTTACTCAAACTGATACGACTACTTCTCGGCCTTAAGCCCATGACCCACCTACTAATTCCAACACACTTTGCTAGTTTGGGATGGCTCAGGGCAGAAGACTGGGTTAAGCAAATATCACTGGGATTGGTATTTAAGATAGTCAAAGACACAGTTTCCTCAATACCCTCATACCCGTCACACTACTTCTCTAAAGTTAGTGACATCAACATCCACAGCCACAACACTAGAGCAGGGGTTTTCAGAGTGGGTGACGGGGCACCCTGGGGTGCCGTGACGGTAGTCCAGGGGTGCCGCGAGATAATTTGATAATATTTGGTACAAAGTTCAAAGTTATTTTCAGTCAGTTCTAACCAAAATGGCTATTATCTCAACGTTTTACTCGCAACATAATCACTAAAATATCGTCACTGTCGGGCAGAAACCTTGTATCTACAAGTTTCACATGTGTACGTCTTTTGGTAAAGTAAAGCCCTGCTTCACCATACAAGACTGTCAAACAAAACTAGTGAAAATAGCTGTGTAGATCTGCTGTTTTCCCTAGTTTAGTACATTTTATAGATGATAATACAAAACGAATTGGACATACAAGGTTTCCACCTGACAACGACGATATGCTATATATAAATATAAGGTGCTGGGAGTGAAAATTATAATGCAGGGGTGCCTCGGATTAAAAAAATATTTATAGGGTGCCCTGAGACAAAACAGTTTGGGAACCCCTGCACTAGAGGAAGCGACCATGATCTGGTACCACCCAAATTTAGAACAAACATGGAAACGTTCTCATTCTGTTGCTCTGCCACTAAAATCTGGAATGCATCTATTGAAGGATGCGTATCACTGGTTTCTCTCCAAACTGGCCTGAAAAACATCTACCAGGAGACCAAAATTTGTTTGATGACACGTATTATTGTGTAAATTTGTATGCTATGTTGATGAATTGAATTTAGGACCAATGGAAACAAGTCCCTAGGACTTTTTTTGTGTTAGCTTTAATGTCCTATCACATGCTGTTTACATTTCAGATTAATAATGTATTCAATCAATCAATCAAACTCTAGTGGTTTATATAAAATATTATCATCACCGTTGGGCAGAAACCTTGTAGCATATTAAGTTAACCTGTTAACAATCCTGTATAATTTGCAAAAAACGCCTATACACAGCGTACCCAAAGTAAATTGATTGTTGTTTTTAAACCATTTGGAGTATTGAATTGGGCATGGTCTCATTTTGAAGGAAACATTTTGAAGTTTTACCCAGAAATAAATAATCACTCTGTGTGCAACTGACATTGAGTAATGCAAGTTTTAACTTACTGGAATAGCAGGTTTTTAATCCTCGCCTAAATATTTTCAGTAAATAGATGCCTGCATAACACTGTTATTATCATATAGGAGCTGAAAAACACAATTTGGACACATTTTGAAGCCTTACCTAGCCCAATTTCAAAGGACATGATAAAACTACAGAATATGAATATTTTACACATGGTTTACTAAGTGTAAGTCTATGCGTTTTCATTTGGAGACATTTGCATATATAAAAAGGTCAAAAAATGGCTAATAGACTGGATTTTTTTAATTTTTAATTTTTATTATTTTTATTTATTATTATTATTTTATTTTTATTTTTTTTATTTTACTGACACCCCTTACACTCTTGGTCTGACATGCGGCGCGCTTCTGCGTATTTACGCACGTCCAGTAGTGCTGTTACGCAGGCGTTTTTGGGTATTGTAGTTCACTTCAGCCAAAACAAATTAGGCATCATTTTTCGGAGAATTTCATTGTCTATAAGATATGCCAGTCATCAGAACAACCTGTTGCCACTGGCTGAATCTATGGCACAGGAAACATGGCCATGCACCGCCTCTGAACACAGACCATTGGTTGCTATTGGGGGGATGGGACAGGACTAGAAGCTCCAATTGGGTGAAATGAAGTGTCAATTGTTTGGGGGCCATTTTGAGAGCAAACAAAGGGTTATACTGAAAATGTGGACTGGATTTACATGCAAAACACCGTGAAGAATTGTCTTTCGTCGTCATCACGTTTGTATGTCTGCCAATGGGAGAACAGTGATGGCATGAAGGAAAACATGGTTTGGACTATTTTCAATCAATGGCTTGGATTATGTGTACTTTACACGAAATAAGAACATCATTATTGTGGAAATAGATCATGTTGGTGGACTAGAAACCATCTCTGAACGTGAGTAGTTACAACTTTATCAACATTTGTTTGTTTATGTATGTCGGACTTCAACGTTGATAGTAGCGCGAGTTTTGATGCTACAAACACGTGGTTTCTATAGGTATGCAACTTGCCCGTGTAGGTGAAACACACGCTTACGTGGACGTGAATGTTTGTCAAAGTACGTCCGGCGGGCTGAGAACTGATAACAGGTTAAAAAACAGACAGATTGACCACTTTCAACCTGGCGTCCCTATTTTGCGTCGATATACCTTTTCAGTGCCTTTATTCGTCAACTTCTCTCCGTGCAACATTAGCCAGCTCACACAGACTGATCAGTGCCTCTATCGTCCCATCCAGTCAGAGCATCGCCACACAAAGATGCATTTTTGTTTAGAGCACCGAACCGCAGCATTATTGGCCAAACAATGGAACTGTCTGCGAGGAGGCTAATTGTAAAACTAGTGCTGTGTGTGTTTCACTTCAAGTGAACCATCTGAGGCTTAAAAGAAACTCCCCGAAGGCCCAACACTGTATTAGCAGTGAGAGTTAACCATCCGCCTGCATGCAGTGTTTGATTGGAATACCTCCTGTTTGATCATGGTGCTGCTTAGTTTAGTGCAGCATCCGCCATGCAGTAGATTTAGACAGTCCAGTGGGCTCACTCTTGGCTCATCTCTTCCCCCTGATCTCCTGGCGATTGGTGCTGAATACTTTATTGATAGGGAATTGATTCCACTCCTCGGAGGCTATTTCTATAATTGATACTGTTTGAAGTTGCTCCCACAGGGCTCTCTTCAAAGACTGGCTGTTTTTTTTTTGATCAATTATAATAAAGTGGAATGTTTAAGTATGTTTAAAGAGGAATCTGGATTGCATCAATACAGAGTTTTAGCCGTGGTTCTCTGTTGCAGTATTAGGTGGGTGTCCATAAATTTATAAGGGCCATAATGACTCAAATTAGGGCAAATCAATTCAAAGAACATAAGACTATTAATTGTGCTAATATTGTTTTATTTTTATTATGTGTTGCCTAACCATTACCTTGCTGATCTGCTCCTATCCAACGAAATGAATGTTTTTACAGGAAAAAAAGCTTTTATTGTGACATGCAATGGGGAGAAAGCAGAAAACAAAATGTTGAATTTCTTAACCTCAATCATGAGCACATTGGAAGTTTTTTTTTCTTGGTAGACAGAACTCATTGGTAAGATGTATGAGCAATGCTCATAAGCTGGCAGCGTAAAGACAATCAGTGGGTTCCCATCTGGAGGAAATAGAAGAAGGCATGTTGTTGCTTGGGTTGCAACGGGCTGAACTCTGTTACATCAGGTGGTGAATGATGGGGCTAAAAGGCTTCCTCATTGAAACCTATTGGCGCACAGCTTGCTAGTTACCTTTAACACCTCTAGTATTAACAAGCATCAACATATATACAGTATTTCTTCTTTGAATGCAGTGCAGATATACTCTTCTTTAAGTGTGGACGCTTTTTCAGGTTTGATGTTGACGTGGCCCCCCCTACCCCACCCAATCTTAACATTTACTTAGGGGGGAGATTCTAAAGAGAGGGTGGGCTGGAGCTCTGGGCTTTCGGGCGTCTGGAGCCCGCGAGTCTTTTTTACCTTGTATCTTGCAGAGAGAGAGAGAGAGGGAGAGAGAGGCTTCGTCAAGCCCTGCCCAGTCTGGCCCCGAGCCCCCAGCCCGTCTCTCCCTGTGCTCATCCCACCTGCTTGATATACTTCAGAAGAGCTTTCAAGTGCTCTTTGAAAAGGGTGGGGGAAAAAAGAAACGGCAGAAAAGGGATGAAAATGTCATCCCAATATAAGCACAAGTGCTCGTGCAGACGTTCAATAGCATGGCACTGGACTGTTACCCTCTTCCTGCTCCCCAGACCCTACTCCTCCCTCCATCCCTCCCCCTCTCTCCCTCCTCTCGGTGCTTTGGTTCTTCACTCCATCTCTCCCTTGCTCTCTTTCCGTCAACCAGGCTGATCCCTCTCACTCCATCTCCTCTCTCTCTCTCTCTGTGCACCTCTCTTCCACCTGAGTGCCTCCCTGTCCCCTTTCCGATGGCACATTACTGAGAGCTATAAACCAGAAACCAGACCACTGCTCCTGCAACAGAGACGGGAGAGTCAGAGATGCAGAGAGTCAGAGAGAAAGTCAGAGATGGGGAGAGAGAGAGATCATTTGAACACACATCCAGAGAAAGACATGCATTGCCTTTCCTTTTCTTTTTCTTTTTTAAATCATATGTTACTTTTAAATTGTAATTTCTGGTTTTACTTTGATGATTTGTTAATATGCTAATAAAGCCTATTGAATTGAGTCAGAGAGGAGAGAGAAAGATTGACAAGAGATGAGTGTTAGAGAGAGGATGTATGCTGCATGCATGTGATTACCTTGCTTATTGTAAGTGGCTCTGGATACGGTATGTGTGAGAGAGGAAGAGTTATTGGGTCTGCAAGAGAAAGACGGAGAGTCCGACATTCAGAAGAAAGAGACACAGAGAGAAACTGCGAGAGCCAAAGAGAAACGTGGAGAGTGAAAGAGAGAGAGTTGGAAAAAAGTGATAGAAAGCGGGGGAGAAGAGAAGAGGAGAGATGGACCATAAAGGAGAGAGATACAGTCCAGAGTCAGTGAGAGAGAACTGCACCGGATGTATGAAATTACAGTACAGTAGCAGTGCAGCATCAGGGCCTCTTGTGTTTGGTCCACGTTGACAGAATGAATAAATCATGCTTGGGAATTGTTATTTATATGTTTATTTTAAAAATAGTCACATTTAAAAGCTCACAATGCATCACATTGTGAGCTTGCAGATCTGCTATTTTGGTTCCCGGGAACCAGAGCTACCAGGTGGCCCTGCCCAGCCACTCCCCCAGGAAATAACATCTCCTTCTGTGCTAGCGTGCCCGTTGACCCAGCGAGCCACGGGAGGGACCCAAATATGAAGCTAAATAATATATAACCATCAGGCCATGAAGATAATTAGTCTAGTGTCCTCTTTTCTCTCTCTCTCTCCCTCTCACTCGCAATTAAACGTACCGCCTTATGTTTTATGTATGTCTAAATAAAGCCAAACACCCCCCTAAAACACATTGTAGATATGAGAGTACAGATGGAAACTAATCACACCTTTATTGGACAGTAACCACCAGACATGATATTGTCAGCTTATTGTGTGTGTGTGTGTGTGTGTGTGTGTGTGTGTGTGTGTGTGTGTGTGTGTGTGCGTGTGTGCGTGTGTGCGTGCGTGCGTGCGTGCGTGCGTGCGTGCGTGCGTGCGTGCGTGCGTGCGTGCGTGCGCGTAAAGGTTTGAAGAGACAACTGCTGTACCGGGGGGTGGGTGGGTGTGTTTGTGTGTGCGTGCGTGCGTTTTAACATCATCAGTTGATATTGCGCCTGGCCTGTGTGCGCCCAAAAGTGCTGGTCACCATTTGGAAGACACATGCACACACCAAGGCTCATACAATACGTGCTCACTCTCACACACACACACACGCACACACACCATGTTTGTATTACTATATATACACGTATGCACACAACTTCAAAACCGGTTGTCCCTCCTCCGTGGCCTGCTACAAAGCGGGGGCAGCGCTTGGGGAAGGCAGCACATTTGAAGACATAAGCCCCAGGCTTCTCATTCTCAAACTCCCGACACTCTCTGATACCGAAGACAAGACACTGTATAAAGTCACTCCCCCCGCAGCGGCACTCTTATCTGCGCCGCTACGTATAACACTATCTCCGAGAAGTAGGACAGGGTTAAGGTTCGAGGTAATCCCTCTCTTTCCATTCTTCTATGAAACATATGCCCACTCCGTAACAAGGGGGAGAACTAATTATAGACTTGTAAAGGGGAAAAAGATAATACAGTTGTAGCGATTGCATTGTGCCCCGGCGCTGGGGCTGTGCATGTGGACAATGGCGTGTAATGACAGCTTTATCTGGTTCCCAGTGTTCCTATACCAACCTACAAAGCCCTGTAATTATGTGAGATGCCCGCAGAATGGCAGACGCGCATTGGGGCACACTGGGCAATGTCACGGAAGGCAGTACCATGTCCCTTGAAATTTTCTCTGTTTGTGTGTGTGTGTGTGTGTGTGTGTGTGTGTGTGTGTGTGTGTGTGTGTGTGTGTGTGTGTTAGTATCAGTGGTTCTCAACCTTTTTTTGAGCGGAGCTAGCCGCTCCAATCTGTGAGTTTGTGTGCCTAACCATGTATATATATATCCAGTGTTATTCCATTGTATTCCATTGTCCTTTTTTCTGATTGGACAATATAATGATGAGCACATATCTATAAATCATCATCATACATCATCTACAAACTGTACTTGCCGAACCCACACTGTTTCTTTTTTGTATTTATACATTTTTTTGGGAGTTCCGTGGCCTAATGCATACCGGTATTAAACTGCGGGTCCTTGAAAAGGAAAAGTTTGAGAATCACTGTGTTAGAGAGGGCACGTGTTTGTGTGTGTTTATGTACATCTGTTCCTACGTGGGCAAACGTGTGGCACTCACCACCGTCCATTCAGGCGCTCACTGTACAAAGAAAGTCAGTAAAAAATAAACATGTGGGCTAAAGGTTTATTCACCAAGGCTTGCAAGTCAGACCCTCAACCGTGGCTATTTCCAGCACCACATGCACGCAGGCAGGGTGGTGTAAACACATAGGTGGAGGGCCGAGAGGCCTGTCATTATGTCCCATGATTGAGCTGTTATTTTATATATTATTTTTGTTATGGTTTTTTGGACAATGAAAAATACACAGACTTTGTGCTATGATGGTGGAGGATGTAATATTATAAAACCACAGAGTGGGGTTATTGTTCGGGTCGCTTAGTTATACTATCTGCGTTACAACCCGCACAGCTTCTCATTAGGGTTTTCTCGGCACCACAGCCGTGCCCTACGGTACTGATCTACACCATGTATCACAATAACAAGTTGTAGCACACGGCCACATCAAAGTAGAGCCAGAGACTCCATGGTTAACCTTTTCAAAGGCTAACGTTTCAGTTTTTTCGGTACGACCAACACAAGCTGCCGTCCTGCACGGATCATGAATTTTAATGCTCTCAACGTCGTTGGCATGATGATACTTAGGCTACAAGTACAAGACGGTTCTTTAGTGGTGCGTGTGTGTGTGTGTACTTGCAAAGGCTGTGTCGCATTTATCACGTCTGCTTTTCACAGGCGTTCTGCTGAGTGACATTCAAGAATGACTTACTGGACAAATAACTCAATGTCACTGGTCAAACTTTGTCGACCACTAAAACATGGGCTAACTGTAAGGCCAGTAGCAGGGACGTGCAGAGAATGTCAGAGAGGCAGGGGCCGAAATTTCTAAAAGGGCCTTTTGGTGAAAATATCAAAAATAGCAGACCTACAAGCTCACAACGCGTTGCAGGTCGGCTATTTCCGGTGCTTGATACCACACTGAACTATAGCATAATCAAGTCAATACTGGAGATGTGATGTGAAGCATGGACTTCTACACAGAGAGGGCAATTCTTTCAACATAAGATGATGCATTCAAGTTCAGGAGAGTTTGGACAAGGCAATTATCTTGAATGCTGCCTTCAGGTATGGCATGGAAAGAGGGAATTTGCATTTCTTTCACCAGAGTAAAAACTGCATCCATGGTCTGGAGAGGGCACTTTTTACAGACAGGGTAAAAGGGCAGGGGCTCACGGCCCCTTTGATGTCTATGTGTGCACGTGCCTGCGTGCATGTGTGTGTCTGTGACTGTGCGAGTGTGCGTGCGTGTGTGTGTGTGTTTGTGTACCTTCTCACATATCAAACCAAAGTAATGTTTGACTTCACATGTGATGATGATGTAGAGTGTGTTGGGACTCCCAGTGTGCCTCTCCTCCCTCTGGCGTTCCTGAGGTTCAAGGAGAGAGAAGGAGAACAGGTCTCCCTTTCTCACACATCCGTCACTCTCTCCCTCTCTCTCTCTCTCTCTCCCTCTCTCTCCCTCTCTCTCCCTCTCTCTCCCTTTCTCTCTCTCTCTCTCTCTCTCTCCCTCTCTCTCCCTCTCTCTCCCTCTCTCTCCCTCTCTCATGCTCTGTGACGGTGCAGAGTCATCTGGCAGTGAACCGTCTCCTGTCAGGAAAGATGAGGAAGAGGAGTGGGGACAGACGAAGGTCAGGGTCGCAGAGACACTCCATTAGCAGGGCTTTAGCCTGAGCTGAAGGGGGCATGGGGGGGAGGGCAGGTACGCCAGGGAGTTGGTGGCATATGCCACAGACAACCCCCAGCCCCGCGGTCACCTCGTGACAGAGCACTTACCACAGCGACAGCAGGGCCAGCGCTCGGTGAGGGGCCACCCAGAGGCTGTGTCCTGGGGCATGGCCACCAGGCTGGGCTGGCCTGGGATGGACGGGTGCATGGCTCCCATGTTGTAGTCTTTCTGTGCTGTACTGAACTGAACTGAACTTTGTGCAACATTCCCCTAAAATGTAGTCTTCCTGTAATCAACTGAACTTTTTGCAACATTACCCTAAAATGTTAAGTGCACAATGTGTCCACTAACTAACTTCAACCTTATTTATTTTTTGAGTTCATGCTGCTTTTACCACTTTGTCGCTGTCTGGCAGAGAACCTTGTATGTCCAAAACTATAACTTTTCAGGAAATGGGGAGAAATAACCTGTTTTCCAGTGTATCCAATGTAGTTTTTATTAAGTCACTAGCTCTTATTTATAAAACCGACAGACAGACTTAATCACTTTAAACCTGCCACAACACAGTACTATACAATATGAAAAAACACAAAAATATGGAGACACAAGATTTCAGTTCGACAGCAATGACTTGTTAATGTCTCATTAAACTCGTTCACACTTTGCTGCAGTTGAATCCTACCATGGTTTGAATATGCAAATAGTTTCCCGGAATTCATCTGTCTGGGAGGATGATTTATTGTCGGGTTGAATATGGGATAATAAATTGATTTGGTGTGGCAAATGTATAATTTCCTTTCATCTGCCTCTCATTTTGTTTCTTCAATTATCTTCTAAGTTCTCTCTTTATTCAAACAAATGCAGCCTTTTTGTTATAGAATGTTCTCTGAAAGTGAAAACTCTGTATCCCAATGTGCATATGCATATTTAATGATTCAGTTAAGCAATGTCATGGTTGTGCATTATTAATAAGATTGGGGAAAACATTTGCAAATAGCATTACTGTGTAATGTCTATCCTCACTATTATAGTACAGCTGTTTTGGAGGGGGTAAATGAAATACATTTCATTTCAATGTAAATATTTCAACATCCTAGAAGATTCTTTCCTGAAACACAGTTTAAGCACTTAAACCCTATAGTTCGTTGACAGGTGTCCCTCAGGGATCTATCCTTGTCCCCTCCCTTTTCCCCTCTATACCAAATGTCTTAGCCCAAAATAGCTGACATACAGTATAAGCTCACAACATGATCATGTCATGTTGTGACACATGTGACCTTGTAGATCTGCTAATGTTCACCTATTATGCCTAGAATAGGGACGACAGCGTTCAAGTGGTTAAAACGTAATGTTTCTTGATGCATTATGACTTAGTAACAATCCATAATGTGCTGTAGTTTCTACTGTATGTATCTCTCTCTCTCTCTCTCTCTCTCTCTCTCTCTCTCTCTCTCTCTCTCTCTCCAAATGTGATATAATATCTCCTTTTGGAATAAACACTACATATGGAGACATAACAATTGAGTCTGTAAACACAGTGGTAAGAGGTGAGTAATAACAGCCTATTGTCAGGCGCCTCTGTCCTAAAGGCAGCTCTTCCTTGGCTCTCGCTCTTGTTAGTGTCTGAGAGCAGCAGCAGTCCACACGCAGCACACAGGAAGATGGATAATAAGTGTGTCTACTTCACCATTTTTATAGTCAGGCAGTTTCCAGACTACTCAGTGCCAAGCTGTCTTCATTAGGCCCCCGGTTAGACCCCGTCTCACCTGGCTGACTGACGGAGCACAGCCAGTGATGAGGCTCCATTAGACCACTGCACAACTCTCAGTGGACTGCCTATTACTGAGCAGCCCTCTCAATTCTCTCTCTCTCTCTCTCTCCACTGACCAGGCTAACCCCTGGAGTCCCCTTAATGCCCAGGCGGTTGAGAGGCCGGCCAATCAGATGTGATGATGTTAAACCGCTCTCCAATGAATACCCTTCACTGTGCATCAGAGACGGCCGCTGTCCACTCAAGTGATTAGGAGGTGAGTTCATCTTCAACTCTCGCAGTTCGCCCCCGGGATAGAGAGGAACTTGCAGTTTGTAACAGTGTACGACTTCAGAACTTAGCTTTCGGAGAGGGATTTCAAACGTAATGCAAAACAAAAGAGTTTCCTATGATTGAGACTTTGATGAGAGGTGACACTCTTGGATCAGTGTTGGGTCTGGACCCAAAAGTGGGCCTACGATCAAGGCTGGGAAGCAGAAGCGGATCCATTTGAGGAATCCGTTCCAATGCTGCAAGAACTGACCACATCGAACCACATTTTAGTTAATGTTTCCTGCTAAGGATTCTCTGATTCGTCTTCACTCTTTACAAGTCTGTCTTAGAGCGCAGCATAAGCACTGTGCCGCACGCCACTACACTATCCACACAGCCCTGCTCATGATAGCCAGGGGGAAAACAGCTACAATGAGCCTACATACTGTGTACACATTCACTCATATCAGAAACTGTATGATACATAATGTTGTGTTAGTAAATGAGAGTCTGCAATTTGTTGTCTAAAAGTGAGTACAGTATAGACTATTTAATGTATTTGTAAAGGTCAGACATAAGTAATGCATTAGCAAGTGAAACATTTTCTCTGCAATTTTCCGTACAAAATGATCACTAGAACTGTCCCGAAGAGATTACGCAGACCTCAATTACTGGTTGTTCCTCAGTACAATGCTAACATCATTATTGTAGCTCAGGAAAAAAAAAGAAAAACTTTCTTTCAAAGCAACCAACCATTACGATTCCAACTTTTGACAAAAAACATTTACATAATATTGGCCCACATATCCAGTACAATCCCCTGCTAATCGCAACGCTCAAATGCCCAGGAAATATCTACCCTTTTCCATCCTTTTTTCCATGCAGGCTATCTTGAGATTTGGCAAAAGATAGACGCTAGAGAAAGTGAAGTCTGGGTAGAGGTTGCATTAAACAGGTACACTCAGGCTTAAATGAAAGTGGTTGGATCCCTCCTGTGACATACTTTTAAAGGCAGACGTAAATGGCATGCATGGCATCGATCCCCAGAATGTGTCACTGTCTCAGCCGACGGAGGCGGGTGGAGGAGTGAAGGGGGAGTTAAAAGTGGAGGTGGAAGACGGCCGGTCTCACGAGTGCGTCGGTGTGAAGATCTGAAAGCCGGGCGGACGGCGGAATCATGACGGGCACAGATCAGCCCAGTCGAGGTGCCTGTCAAGTCATAAACAAGTCAATAAGCCTCTGTCACCTCTCATCGCTCACCGATAGGAGTGCTGCTACGCGATTTCTAAACCACTTGTACACTCCTCACCCCCACCTGTCAACCCACATAGAGTCAGCAAGGGGAATAGGCCCTCCCCTTCCTCTTAGGACCACTCAACAATTCGGCCACTCAGCCACTCATATCGACAGCTTATGAAACAGCTTTCCCTCTAAAGTGTATTATCCGTTGCCTCTGATGCGATTGGGGGGAGGGGGGGCTCTCTCCTGAGCTCATGCCAGATTGCTGCCATGCCAGATTCCACCGTCTAGTCCTGAGAGCTGCAGCAATTCACCTGCGGGAGGATTTATCTAATAGTGTCCGGATTGACAGCAGCTAAAAACATTTTACAGCAAACCAACAGTTGCTTCTATACACGTCCTCATGTGCAACATTCAGACTGTGTCTAATGCTTGATTTATGCTCAGTTGTATGGCCGGTGTCTCACATTGAAAAATAGGAGCAAAGAATATATAGCAGCATGTAGAGCTACTACCGTACAACAAAAGTATAAACAGATAGACATTTATTGATCCCGTCGGGAAATTCAGTCATCATGGCAGACAGTACGGAAGTTATGAAACACATATACAGAAAAAGAGATACAGCTCGATACAGTAATAAATAATTGAAAAGTAAACAGGTAGTAATGCGAAGGGATTGGGAATAAAGTAGCCAACACCAAAGAGGTTTTGGGTATACTACAAAGTGCACTGTGCACCAGCAGTTCTTTGCTTGGCAGACAGCAGTAGAGGAGGTGTTCGGGTGAAGTCAGATTCAAGGCCTGTACGATGAACACTTGAAGAAACGGATGAAGAAAAAGACTTTGAAAAGGACGGCTATAGCAGCGTAATTACTGGTCAAATTAGCTCAAATACCATAGTGTCATGCTTACGCATACTGTATGCGTGCGGCGTGCGCGTGTGTGTGTGTGTGTGAGAGAGAGATTCTTTTTTTCCTATACAGTACATTTTTTAGAACAGTTGAGTGAGCTTCACTTTTTTACAATGGGTTGTATTTGCTGTGCAGTCCAAAGACTTGGCAGTACTTTTGAGACTCCAAGTCAATAAAGTAGAAAAGGGAAGTTGTATCAATTCCCCCATCATCATCTCTCTCTCTCTCTCTCTCTCTCTCTCTCTCTCTCTCTCTCTCTCTCTCTCTCTCTCTCTCTCTCTCTCTCTCTCTCTCTCTCTCTCTCTCTCTCTGGAATGACATTTTAACATTTCCTCTTCACATCAGAGAACACAGAACATGAGAAAGAGAACAGAGAAAGAATATGACCCACCCTTTCCCTTTTTCTTCTCCCCTGTTTCCTTTGCTGTACTCACCCTCTCTCTCTCTCTCTCTCTCTCTCTCTCTCTCTCTCTCTCTCTCTCTCTCTCTCTCTCTCTCTCTCTCTCTCTCTCTCCATCACTCTCTCATTCCCTCCCTTGCCTCTCATCTTTAATTTTCTCTGGCGCTTTATTGCTCTTCTCAGCCCTTCCTTCACTCTCTGCCACACATGTGAGATAAAAGGTGAATTCTGGCACACCCAGTCTTCTTGGACAGCTCTGCTCTGCTCTCCCCCTCCTCTGGAAAGGAGGGAGAGAAGGAGTAGCAGAAGAGAGAGGGCTTGAAGAACAAACAGCCTGCTGTGATAGTGAAAGCAGACAGTGGGTCTTCTTGGCACCCACGCAGGTCCTGTGCTTTGTTGTGCAGTTTGGACGCTTTGGGACGGAGATACCATCAGTTTACTGTTTTAACAGGCTTTACACAAGACACCGTTTTATGTGGAAATACAAGCGGCGACTGTAAAATGCCATTTTAAGACATCAAAACATAAGGAGTGAATTACAGGGCTGCAGAACGGTCAGACAAAATAAAAAAATGCTGCTTTTACTCTCTTCCAAGTCAAAGCTTGCCAGGTTCTTTAATGTAGCTTTTTTTATGAGAAGGTGAACCTAAATCACCTCAGCTTGTAACAGGACAACATGTATAGAATGGACATTTATGGATGATATTAAACTATATAATCAGCATTTATTGTTGTAAGAAGCACAGCCTTGTCATCGGAATGTTTTGGATATAGAAGTTGTTAACTGAACTGGCTCACGTCCAGATTCATCTCACCTCTGTTTGCCCCCCAAGAACTTTTTTGAGGGGGAAATAGACTGTAAAATTACTCATTTCAGAATGCACTAAGGACCGTTGATTCTGACTTTGTGCTATTTCTCAATATTATGAAACCCCCCGGCAGCACTACAACAAGTCCATGCTGGACCTGGAAACTGATGATGTTAATTTCCCAGATTAAACTCCTAATAAATTAGCGCTACAGTAAATCGTCTGCCCTCAAGGGCAGATTTGTCTGGGCTTCTCTGCTTACACTGAGAGAATCGGCCCCAGTCAAAACAATCCCTCTAGGTCTAGGAGGAATGGAAGGGGAAAGCTCTATTTACTCGCTGGACCTCCACAGCTTCAACAAAGGTAAAAAATACTCCCACCCAAATCCAAGTGTTTGTTCCGCTTTCCCTTGGCTTTTTATCGCTGTACTTTCAGTACCCTGTCAGACAGTGAGCTACTGTATCAGAGCCTTCTCCAAAAGAGACAGTGTCTGCCTTATCACATGTAACTCTGGAAATACTGATCATAATGTAAGATTTCATCAATACCTTTTGTTCATCTTCAATATGAGTATACATGCATGAATTATTGGCAGAAATTGAATGGGATAATAGAATATATGTATACTCAGGGGTGAGATGCCATGGGCTCGCGTGGGCTCGGCGAGCCCACACTTATTTTGCTGCACGCACGCGCGCCTCATATGCACACATTAATTAACAATAAAAACACTAATTAACAATAAAAACAGCGTGCACGCATGACGTCATGAATTTAGAGGACCCACACTTCTAAAATCCATATCACACCACTGTGTATACTAATATGTCTGTCATTATTTCAGAAGACCAATCAACATAGAATAAGTTATATACTGTACATTTAATGCAAATAGACAAGAGAAGACAGATGCTCTGTTTGAACTAAACCGGCAAAATACAGGCAACAGGTCGCACAACACAATATATTCCAAATGATTCTGAAAATTTAAAGTTTGATGGAATACTTTGGGAAATCCAAGATGAATCATAAATTGGATCCTAAATTAAAAGCATAATCAATGCTATACAGTATGAGACCCAGCTTTAGGGTGCAAAGTTGGTATGTATGTATGTATGTATGTACTGTATGTATGCCTACTGTTTTATAACCGATCCTGATGCCATCCCAATATGGAGGAATGCCCTGAAGTTTTTCCCATCCGTTTTCAGCAATGAAGGCAGTTTTATTCTCGCCAGTCTAGTTTTTAGAGACTGGCTTGCGAGTCTAGGGTGCAACTAAGCCGTCATCCACAATTATGTCAGGGCCCTCTAGAAATTCACAGGCACAGAATTCAATGCCAGCTGCAAAACAAGGCCATTTTCTGTGACTGCATTGTTTTTGTTTGTCCTTGCAGTAGAGATGTGTTCTGTCTAAAATAACCACATTTCGACCGAAAGTGGAGGCAGAAGCTCTCCTACAAGCTCCAGAATCTGTCATGGCTACTTAACCACTTAAATCCTCTATACTTGGTTGACCAAGGTCCCCCAGGCCTTTAGACCTGGTCCCCTCCTTTGTTTTTTCGCTCTACGCCAAAAGTCTACTTCTTACTACTTCTTACTCTTACTATTACTTATTTTTCTATAATAAATTGTGGCTATGATGCCTAAGCTAAATCAACAGGAAGTTTTTATATATAAAAAACAGCTTTGCTTGTGTCAGTTAACGCAACAGACTAGATATTAATTAGATCGGTTTCACCGTACAATGTAAGTGAATGAGGAGCAACTTTTTGAGCTGTGCTCCTGGAAGGAGCTAAGCTCCAACATCTGGCTTTGTCCGGTTCCACAAAAATGTCCGGTCCCCCAAAATATTCCGGGCCCTAAAGTAAACTGAAGCATGGCCTACATCTGGCCTAGATATGCCCTTCATCTTGGCACAACAGGACGCGCTGTGATTGGCCAGCGGGAGGCTTGATGAAATTAACTCATAAATAGCACCGCTCACTTTTTATGATCAATTTTTATTCAGTGGAGCAACTATTTTTGATTTCTTGCCCACCTTTGGAGTTACATCATGGCTAGGGTAACTGCACAACCCAAACCTCTACCAAAGTGTTCTATCTTTTTAATGGTTACCTACAGTATTTGATTGAAAAATAGAGCCTTAATGAGAAAAAAAATGTAATAATAGGAAAAATTAGACAACTGGAATAACCACATTGGGAGCCATAGGTCAGGCAGAAGATTTCATCCAAGCTCCATAACCCAGCCTGTCTAGTCTATTTAAAACATTGTCTTTATGATAAGGGCATATTTGATCACAAAATCTCATCATACAAAACTTACAAAAGGTTGTTTTTCTTTTTCTCACAAGACGTTTGTTACGTGACATTCCTCAATATGTGTTCAACTTCTGTCTGAAATAAGTATGTCCCTTCCATTCTTTACTTCTTTGATAGTGAATGCAGAATGACAGGGAAACGGGACAACCTTTAGTATCTATTAAAAATGTATTAGTTTATTTTTATTTATTTGTTAAGTAAGTATTTGTTTTTGGATGGAGACAAGTTCAAATTCATCCGAATATCTTGTACTTTCTGACAAAATATCAGTAAGCACGGCCTTAGGATTCGCCACCGGAGCTAAAAAAAGAAATCTGGCATTGGTTGGCCTATACTATAATCTATAGGTCAAGCACATTAACTACCGGTGCACAGGCAGGACACACAGGTGACCTTAGATATCGTGGTGACGTTATGTAACGTGACACGTTTACTGCTGACACTGTATGGATGGCAGGATGTGCTAAATGCCAAGAATGCAGTTGTAACCTAAATGGCAGGGTGAACTTTGTGCCGTGGACCCTGTTGAACCGCGGCGCGGCCGCGCGCTGGTGAACACATGGAGGCTTTGGGCGGGCTCCAGCTGGCCCGTTTCCCATGGTCCGTCTGGTTCCCCTCTCTCCAGGAGGGGGTCACGCGGCGGGGTCCAGCGTCAGGGCGATATGATCAGACGAAGAGACGCTGGGACTGTTAGGGCTTAGTTCTGCTGCGGATGGAGACCGTGAAACGTCTTTCTGCTGCGTCTGAACGCCCTTTTTTTTCTCCGTCATCTTCTATGCTCTAAAATAGAAAGGGTTTGATGTATAATAAAACTGTGGTTCTAAAACCTTTTCATGTGAAGGACCCCCAAATTTATATATGTTTGACCGCGGACCCCGATCAAAAAAAGATTTTGTGCCAGGGACCGCCACAAGAGAAGATTTGATTTTCATTTCCATGATTTTTGTGGAGCTTGCCTATCTTCAAAGCATGATCCAAAGTGTAAGATAGGGTTAAAATGTTTAAACTGATTCTATATTCCTTTCCTGGGGACCTCCCAAGAACCCCCTGATGCCACTTTGAGTAACTAAATGTATGCATGTCTTTGTGTTCAAGATGGAATAGTGCTGCACCAAGGGGCTCTGCAGGAGTCTCCACTCCACACCACAGTAGCTTGGCCTGGGATAGGATAGAACTCTGTGTTGGGCTGTCTTGTATCCAAGTGCTGATGCAGATAAGATTCCTCACCCTTGTGGCTCTAGCAGTGTTGTGTGATTTTAAAATGACTCATACGTTTCCAATGTTTAATCATTTTTAGACTTATTTTATGTTTTGCACGCTTTACTGACCATATGGAACAGTCACCGTACTGTACTGTGTGTGTGTGTGTGTGTGTGTGTGTGTGTGTGTGTGTGTGTGTGTGTGTGTGTGTGTGTGTGTGTGTGTGTGTGTGGGGTATACAGGGAATAAGGACGTCTCAGATACACCCCATCTTGTGGTCAAAGGCACAATTACATCCAGCTCCATTCTCCCCTCTTTCCTTCTCTACCTTTCTCTACCTGTGTGTATCTCTGTCGTCTCTTCGACTGACCCCCCCCCCCCCCCTCTCTCTCTCTCTCTCTGTCCTTAGGTATCCCTCCTTCTCGGTTCCTCTGCCGTATCAATCTTTCCGTCTGCATCTCTTTCTTGCTCCATCCTTCATACACTGTGCCCACAGCTTGCTCCCTCCATCAGAGTCCATCAAAGTGATATTAATCTCAGCCATATTTTCTCGTGGCACACTGCCTAAGACATTCCAGAGGCCAGAGGTTCAACCCCAGAGGCCAGGACTCAACAGCTCTCCCTGACAGCCAGCTGGCAAAGAGGGCATGGTACAAACAAACACTTATTTTTATGGTTTTGTGAAATATATTCAGATATGTACAGTATGTATTGTTTTAACTGTATAGCGAGATGTGAGCTACAATATAATATGGTGTAGATCAACTTTTGGTTCCCTTAACATACTACCAGTACCACTTACAGTATCTAGGCCTTTCCCAGGCTTAAGCACCTTGCACTGATCTTTTTTCACACAAATACAAACGGACAACGAAATGTAAATTCTCTATGACCTCTTGCACACCTGTTTCGAAATTGATGTCTGAGTGAGCTTTGGCTGTGTCACATATGGTTCTATCTATCCCAGTTAGAATCCTTTAGGCCTATTTTCCCCCCACATAGTGTACGTTAAAAACGGATTGAAAAAGGTTGCATCAGACTCTGTGTGTAAGGGCCTTTACAATCGTTTCCCAGCTCTTTGCAACTCACACCCTATTTTCATTATGGATTCTAGCATTCAAGCATCAGTTTTATTGCATAATATACTGAAATATCCTATCATTTTCTGTATTGCAACAGCAAAAGAAAATAACAAGATACTGAAAAGATTATCATAGATACCTGTAGGTAGACCGATAGATATCTGCACATAGAGGTTGTTCATAATGAATCCTCAGTGTTCCTCTTGTAACTCGATAAGTGTACAAATGGAACGGACGGTTTTACTGTGTATCCGTCCACACACACAAAACACATATACCGGTACCTCTGCAAAGAATCATTTCTTTGTGAAGATACTTTGTGTGTGTGTGTGTGTGTGTGTGCGTGCGTGCACAACTGCACATACTTGCGTGTGTTTGTGTGTGTGGACAGCTACACGCTGGATGGACAGACACCCCACCTCCAAACTACCTCCAAATGAGCAACTTGTCGGGGCGCCAGGACCCACGCCGCTCCCGCAGGTTAATTTACGAGCAGGCCGACCATCGCTCACTGACGCGCGGTGGAGATTTATGGCGTGTCGTCGGAGCGTGTTTGATTTTCTGTCAGCAGCGCGTCCAGTGCTTGGATACATGTGTTCAGTGTAATCTTACCTGGTGCAACAGATACCAGCTGTAATGTGTGTGTATGGGTTTTGAGGGGCTTTAGAAGGCCATGTGGTGTGTTGTCAGATTTAGGAGATGTTGTAGAACCAGATGAAATTAAAACGCTGTATGGTTGTCCGCTCATGTTGTTTGACCTTCAAAGACTAAATCATCCAGTTCAGCTGAACTGTAGCCAGTAGGCAGCAAAGTTCACTCTCTTTATTCATACTCTTGTGTGTGTGTGTATCTCTGACTCTTTCACTCTCTGTCTCTTTGTCTCTCTCTCTCTCTCTCTCTCTCTCTCTCTCTCTCTCTCTGATATCTGTGTTTGCCGTTAATATTGCTCTGTGACCTGAGACACCTGTGTCCGATGTTAAAAGAGATCTACTGTAGGATAACTTCCCATCGGTATCCCTAACCCTCACCCCTCGCGCATCCCTTTATATCAGTATTCAGCAACCCCCCCTCTTCTGCGTCTGCCTCCACTCCTCTCCACCCCACCGGATTTATTTTCATACTATGGAGGCATCATAGCCACTTAATAATTCATATTTAGAGTGAGTGCCCACGCACTGAGAAATTCTGATTCATCCTCCGGAGTAAGAGATTCTTCTTGCATCATTTAGAGCTGGCTGTTTTATTTTAGCCTCATTGGAGCCTGTTCTCAGTGTAGACGTTAATATTTTTTTATCGGCGGTGGCGACGGGGGGATTGGTCTATTCCTGGATGGAGCACTGTCTTAGAGAGCGTCACTGACCTGTGGTGTCTGAAGTGTGGTGTCTGACAGTCGGAAACCAGTAGTTAAATAATATGCAAGACCCCCAAATTATTATGTATTTGTCCACGGACCCACCTTCTAAAAATATTTTGTGCCAGGAACTCCCTTGCCATGATTTGTGTTGTTAGAATGTCCTATTCATACTGCATCTCCCTCAAAGGTGACATTCAGCGAGTAGGCCAAAGTCTCTGGATCTCCACCTATCCAATCTAAATTCAATGTAGTGACTAAAGCTGGGTGGAAAGAATTCAGAGGTTTTTAACCCATTTAGGCCTAGAATTAGAAGGATTCAAAAGACACTTATAGAATCGGGTCAAAATTCTAATGTTCACGACTTTTCAAAAATAGCAGATCTACGAGCTCGCAGCGCGGCACTCGGTGCCGCGCTGTGAGCTTGTATATCTGCTATTTTTCAATAGTTAAAGCATAAAATAATGATACACAAAATGTGTACCCGTTCTAAATGGGTTAAAAAAAGAAATAACTGCAATGCAGAGCCAATGCCAAGGACTTTAGGGACGCTATCTGCGTGGTTTCCAAAGTAGTATAAGGGGTTTGTGTTTATCAGCAGAGATTTTCTCCACTGTTCTCTAGCCCTAGTTCTCTATAATTAAAATGTCCCCAGAAGTAGTATAGGCGGAGTCGGAGATCTGTGATCATCTGGCTACACGACACATGCTAATACCTTGAACC
This sequence comes from Nannobrachium achirus, assembly GCF_963921795.1. Classification (NCBI taxonomy): domain Eukaryota; kingdom Metazoa; phylum Chordata; class Actinopteri; order Myctophiformes; family Myctophidae; genus Nannobrachium; species Nannobrachium achirus. Next base: position 22,747,447 of record NC_137816.1, on the reverse strand, counting down.
AGAACCCCCTCACCCAGCTGCTGTATGCTGTATGCCAATCGTTCTCAAATGTATTTTTATTTCATGACCCCCTATTACTCTGAGAGCGTGCAAATATGGGTCCATTTGGTTCCATTTGTAGACTCTCGAAGTTACAGACCTGTAATGGTCCATTTGGAACCCCCTCAAGGACTCCTGCGGGTCCCCGGACCCCAATTTGAGAACTACTGCTTTAAGCTATTGTACTGTGTAACTGTACATCTCTCACATCGATTTCAGCTTGGAGAAAGACATTTTGACATGTACATGTATGGAACACATGATGTTTGAGGTTATGGTTGATGAGTGTACATGTCAGGAAGTTGGATTCATTCTTTAATAATTGATGGACAACATAAAGAAAAAACAAGAAGACGTCAAACTAGGACAACAGCAACGTATGAAGGACACAGACAGCAGATAGCAGAATCAAAGAGAAGATCATGGAACAATGGTTTTCTTTTGTCTGCATACTGGTCCACACGGCATACACCTCAGAGGACAGTTAAAGGACAACTTAGTTTTTTTTTTACAACAAGGGTTCATATTTTAGATTGTAATTAGAGAAAAGAAAATATGAGTGTTCAAATCTTTTCATTTTATGCTTTCTATTGTTTTAGCAATTTTAACAATTTTGATTTCAGTGGTTGGGGGCATGCGTGCATATGTATTTTTATACGCCCATTCCCAAGATGCACCAGAATCTTTCATGGGCAGATGTGACTTATGGGTGCTAGTAGTGTTACTGTAAATAGTAATAAAGAAATGACCAGCTTATTTTGTCTATTAAAATACATATTTAGCCACTTGCATGCTAAAATCTCTAAATCGCTAAAATGATAGGAAGCAATGTATGAAAACAATGTAGCACTCACCCTTTCTTTTCTCTAAATAGAATCTAAAATATGAACCCTTGTTGTAAAAAAACAAAGTTGTCCTTTAAGCATTAATTTACGAGGCTGTCCCTTGCAGGGGAGTAACACATCATTGTGTGATCGAGTGTAAATTAACCAGTTAACCCTAGAACGATGGTACCGGTTACGAGGCTGTTCTTTTATTATCTTGAACTCAGTCAACTTTGAGCAGGAAGCTCCTACAGTGCTCTCCCTTTCTTGACATCCCCCCTCTTCTCTCCTCGTACCTATTGACTGTGGTAATTGTGACAGTTCATGCACGCATGTGTCGCTGCCTTTGATCCCACAGTGCTGTGCACTTGTATCCGTGACACACACGCACACACACACACACACACACACACACACACACACACACACACACACACACACACACACACACACACACACAGAGTACCTTTGAAACAGCTTTGTTTCGGAGCCTCTGGCGTTTGACTTCATTGTCAGTCAGTGAGGATGACAGGAAGACAAAGGAATTAGTGTGCAATGAATGGTGTAATCACATTCTTTACTTATTCATCACTGATCTCTTACTTTATACAATACAGAAACCACTTAAGCCCTATATAGGACGATATATTAATACTGCAAAAACATAATTGATCTACATGCTCATAGCGCGATTGTGATGCGACATGGAGTGAGCTTGTATGTCAGCTATTTCCACTATTCTTGAAATGTTTGAAAATTGCTAGACATGCCCAACACCACATAAGAGGATCAGCCCAGGTTTGGGGGGCACATTGGGAGAAGGATGCTGAAGATCTGCCGGGCAAGAGGAGAAGAGGAAGGCCAAAGTGGAGGTTTATGGATGAGAGAGGTGAGAGAGGACATGCAGGTGGCTGGAGATACAGAGGAAAATGCAGAAAACAGAACCAGATGGAAACACCGCAATGAGATTTAGCCGAAAGAAGAGGAAGAAGAAAGAGGAATGGCCCAAAATATGGGGTTGAAATTGATTAAAAAGCTTTGGGCACTTTTTTACATGAAAATGCAGAAATGTCACAGATGGTTCTGAAGACAGGGAGTGCAAGGTACCTCTGGTACCTCATATGTTCCCCAGGTTCTATGTTCCCCAGGTTCTATATTCCCCAGGTTCTATGTTCCCCGGGTTCTATATTCCCAGGTTCTATGTTCCCAGGTTCTATGTTCCCCAGGTTCTATGTTCCCCAGGTTCTATGTTCCCAGGTTCTATGTTCCCCAGGTTCTATGTTCCCCAGGTTCTATGTTCCCAGGTTCTATGTTCCCCAGGTTCTATGTTCCCCAGGTTCTATGTTCCCAGGTTCTATGTTCCCCAGGTTCTATGTTCCCCAGGTTCTAATCTATGTTCCCCAGGTTCTAATCTATGTTCCCCGGGTTCTATGTTTGCCACTGTACCTTAGGGTTTAGTTTAGGTTCAGGGTTAGGGTTAGGTAAGCTGGGAACATAGAACCCAGGGAACATAGAACGTGTGTGTATCTGAAGTATGCAAACAACTCTCGTTTGTACAGTGTAATTCTTTTAGTTTTTATGCTGTATTTTTTGCCTGTGCGAGTGTGCGTCCACTTTGCTGCAGTGCAGTATGTACAGTATGAGTTTTTCTGTATTGTATTTAACATGTCTGTCTGTGTGTCAACACGTCAACCAACTGGCACTTTTATGAGTTGCAATTACATGTATCTGCAAAGAATTACATGGACAAACAAACTGTTGGCCCACATAGTGGCCAATACTGTTTATACTGTATGGCATACGTCTCTCAACAGTGAGGGAAAGAGAGAGAGAGAAAAACTTTAACCACATTAACCATGGAGTCCCTATTTTGGGTGAAAGTGTTTTTTTTTTAAATAAATGTATAAAAGAGAAGACTAAAATATCGAATATAGCCGATCCACAAGATCACAATGCGCAGGGGGGTCACAAGGGGGGAAAAGTGGGACTGAGTTTCTAGGGCCTGAGGTGGAGGGGCCTTAATTATGTTATACTTTAGCTATAGATCTGCTATTTTTGGAAAGTTGTGAAAATATGTGCAAATCTTTGAATATAGGCTATGTATTTTTTAAGCGAACATTTGTAACTCAAAGTTTGCTTCTGGGGGGTTCCTGGAACTAAATATTTTTAAATTGGGGTCGGTGGCCAAATACATATAATTTTGGGGGTCCTTCACATGAAGGAGTTTTAACACCACTGACATAGAAACATAGGTTTTTCAAAAAACCTTAGAAGAATTTGAAATATTCAAAGACATATTCACGATTTTTCAAAAATAGCAGATCTACAATCTTGCAGCGCTGCACTCGTGCCGTGCTGTGAGCTTGTATATCTGCTATTTTTCAATGGTTAAAGCACAAATTAATACATAATGATGCGTTCCGTGTACCCAGGGCCCAGAATTTGGTGCGACACCACAGACAATGTGTCACGATGCCTTGTGAGCTTGTAGATCGTCTATTTTTGCCATAGGACCCGTCGTACGCCGAATCATAATAGGGGCTTAAGTGGTTAAGCATGTTCTTTTTCAAGTCCCACTTGTCACAGGGAAAAGAGATAAATATAGTTTAGGACAAACCAAAATAAATGGGTGGGTTCAGAAATACGCAGGGCAAACAAGCCGCAGTGGAAGATGCGGCCTTGCGACGGCCACAGACAAACAGCCCTGCCACTGCCATGGAAATAGCAGAACGTGTGTGCATGTGTGTGTGTGTGTGTGTGTGTGTGTGTGTGTGTGTGTGTGTGTGTGTGTGTGTGTGTGTGTGTGTGTGTGTGTGTGTGTGTGTGTGTGTGTGTGTGTGTGTGTGTGTGTGTGTGTGTGTGTGTGTGTGTGTGTGTGTGTGCGCATGTGCATGTGCGTGCCGTGCATACGCGGTGTGTTTATATCAAATGTGCAACACTGTCACATTACATAAAACTGCAGACAGACGGTGTTGAGAGCTGTCAGCCTAGCTCACTTCCTGGGTGGAGAATGCATGCAGGGTTGGGTTGTGTAGTTAGTCTGGGTCAGGGTTGAGTGCTACCTTCAGGTCCTGTGACTCAGCGCGTCAGTAATTGTATATCGAGCCCTGGGTGCCTCAGTGGAGTCTAGTATGTTAGAGTACTGATTAGTGGTACTGTCCCATATGTGGTCATGATGACAACCCAAAACCTCAATTAAGACTAGGAATCAAAATTTGATGTGGGAAAAAAAATATGTTTTTAGCTTAGCTTAACCACTTAAGCCCTATATACTTTGTCATGCAACAAATGGCGAATATCGAATATATATCGTCGTTGTCGGGTGGAAACCTTGTATGTCCAAAAAACGTTTTGTATTTATCAGTTTAAAAACGATTTAAACTAGTGAAAATAGCCAATCTACAAGCACACAGCATTTTGTGCTTGTGCTTGTAGATCTGCTATTTCACTATATCTACTGTGTGTGTTTATATATATATATATATACTGTATATATATATATATATATATATATATACAGTACACGCACACACACACACACACACACAAGCTGGTTAATATACAACACTTTGCACATGCAGCCTAAAAGAGTCAGTGAGAGAGAGAGAGAGAGAGAAAGAGGAGAGGGGGGGGGGGTTGGGGCAAGAAAGGGAGGAGCAGGAAGATGAGAGGAGAGAGGAGGGGAGGTCTCCCAGGAGAGCGCTGCCCGGAGGAGGCGCGATTAGGAGGTGAAGCAGTCAAACGCTGGCTCCAAATGGTGCCTGCACGGCACCATAACCCCAGGCTGTTCTGACATCCTGCACCTCAACCACTGGAGTCATCAGCTCCCATAGACACACAGCCTCCCTGACAGCCTCTCCACATAGACACACACGCATGCAGACAGGCGCACGCACGCACGCACAAACACTCATACTGTATACTGTACTAAATGTGTGTGTGCCATAAGACACATACTGTACACAGACGCACATGTACTGAAATGGAGTAAATGGGGCAAAATATGTGCAGATTGCTCACATATTTCCAAAACACGCATACAGTACTGTACTAAACATGTGTGAGTGCACTCTCCTCGTTTCGATTCCGGCTGGAGGCCTAAGCCGGATGTCTTATACACTCAATTTCCTGTCTCTCTTTTGTCCTAAATCGAAATAAAACAAAAACGGTCCAAAGTTCACGGGTCCAATTTTAACTACCCGTCCCGAACCCAAATGGAGCCGGACCCAAATGGCCCCGTCTATTATTAGAAATATGCGAACCTATACCCGTGCTGCACCGAGACCTGCTGGAGCAGATCCGAACGGCCCCGCCTGTTATTAGAAAAATTAGATCCGATACGCAGGCAGAGATGTCGGAACTGGAGCCGAGATCCGAAATGACCGAATGTCAATGTTATTATGAAGAGGTGTAAATATTGTTTCTTTCTTACCGTTGCATGTTTCTGCTCGCCCCTGGACATTAACGTATTTCCCAGTCAATCAATGCGGACAGGAACAATAAATCCACGTTTTCTTTAGATGTGTAATCTTCCTTCTTAGCCATTGTTAATGATAATCCACTGTTGATTTATGTCTCAGCATAGGATATTGTTTTGTTTATCATTAAAACCAGTGTTTAAGGACTTCCTGATAAGTCACGTGACGCAGCATGGCAGCCAATAGCACTGCAGACAGACGCACGCACGCACGCACGCACAGGAGAAAAAAGGGGGGTGCGGGGGTGATTGACAGATGTAACAGCCAATCGCCAGGTCCATTTGCGTATCATGGAACCACCGCTCTACGGCCAGAGAACCGAAGACCCGGGGAATACGGTAACGGCACCGCCCCGCACCGACCTCACTGCTCGTAAATGGCCCCGGTACCCGGCTCGGACCGGGTCGGATCCCAGGTCATTCCGGATCTCGTACCTGCCCGAAGATCTCTAGTCCAAAGGCGTCCCTCCTTTAGACCGTCTTATTTAGTTTTATTTATTTAGAAAAACAAAACAGAACATTAAAAATGTATTTTTTTAAACTCCATTCTGAATCTTGTTCACACTCACTCGCACGCACCCACCCTTGCACGGACGCAGGTAAGCACGCTGAAGGTGAAATGATAGGGAATACAACTGTCAGATCGATGACAAACTAGCAATGCGTTGCTTTGCGACGCATTGCGCGTTGCGCCAGAATAGACGCTATAGAGTACATGTGGTTGAGCAATAGGGTACACGTGGTTGACATACAAAATATCCCACATTGTGCATATGGGATATCCACGTACACACCTGCAAAGCGTTATTATAAATCATCCTTAAAGACCAACTTCCAACAAATAAGCTGTCATATGGTATCGTTCTGAAAGTCCAAACTGAACTGTCACCTCAAGCTACATCATAAAGACATTGACAGGCTGACAGTTTGTTCTTCCATTACACACACACACACACACACACACACACACACACACACACACACACACACAGGAGAGGGAAGAAGCACCTGGTTGCCCGCGGTGGTTATCTTTCATTTCATTCAGCAGCGTGTGTCAGCTGACAAAATGGCCGTCATTATGAAAACACCTTGGGTGTTAAGCGCTGCTGAATGGGCCCTTTGTTTTTGCATTCCTCTGTTGTGTGAACACTGTTATGCTTTCCTGATAATTACTGGAGCAACTTTGGCTTTTTTTTTTGCCGCCTCACACAAATGCCTGCTGGGCTTGTGGCCTCTATGTGTGTGCTTGCGTGCGTGCCTGCCATGAGTGCATGCATTCACGCGTGTGCATGCATTTCACTGTGTAGCCTATGAGAATACTCCATGAGTGTGTGTTTGTGTGCGTCTGCATAGGCTCCGTGCACGCGTGCGAGTGTGCATGGGTTTGTATGTCCTTGTCTACTTGAGTGTGCTTTTCTAGACTTTGACTCTAATAGTGCCTGACATCTGCTTAGTACCTTTCAGCCACACCAAGGCTATAATTTGCCAAACCTTTTGTGTCAAAGGACAAGGAACAATGTCCCCAGCACAAATAGACTTCAGATTTCTGTTCTCTCAAGAGATAATTTGAAACGTTTTTCTTTTTAAACATCCTAATGTGATTGCATGGTTAAGTGAATGAGGCCCCCGGGTGCGAGGTGTGGGGGGTGTTTATTATTTTCCATTTCTTTGTTGTTGTTTTTTCCAGCGGTGGTAGCTGGGAGCCTTTTTTTTTATGGAGTCTAATTGGACACATTTATTGTGCCTGCAGGTTCAGCTGGAGTATGACAGGTCTGATGATGCCTCAATTAGAACCATTAACACCCTGACTGTGCTTGCTTTCTTTCAGGATGGTCCATTTACAGAAAGCATAGAGGTTTTCTGTTTCTAGATTTGATTCACCTCTCCCCTCACCCCGTCTTGCAAACTGCGAGCTGTCCCATCTTGGGGCCACCTCGGGAAACATTTGCCCTCAGGGACGTGCTGGCCATTGGGAAAAGCGGGACAACTCCCGAACAGCCGGTTCATTCCCGGCCGGTCCAGGCCGGCCATTAGGAAATAATTAAACTGTTTGCACAAAAGTAAAAATTAAACTGTTTGCACAAAAGTAGTGAAAACAGCAGAACTACAAGCACACAACGCCTCGCACCGCGAGGCGTTGTGTGCTTGTAGATCGGCTGTTTTCACTATAGTTTAAATCATTTTAAAAATGATAAATACAAAACAAACGGTTTTGGACATAAGGTTTCCACCCGACAACGACGAAATATAACTCATGTAATTGGCCCACTGGCTTGTCACTTGTCATGATCTGAAATGGCAAATCTTTGAGTAGCAGCAGCGCTATAGAGAGAGATCTCTCTCTATAGCGCGCAATGAGGGCCTCTACAACTCTTTTCCCTGGGCTGAATCAGGGGCCCAGTACGTCCCTGTTTGCCCTTGTGCGCCTTTTGACAAAGGAAAGAATATATGGAGGTCTTGGACTCGTCGGTTGTCGTGGCGACACAATGCAATAACAATCCTGTTTGGCCTGTGAAAAGCCCAGTGGCAGGATGTGTGAAACAGCAGCAAGGGCGTGGAAAACTGGCCCTTTGAGACGCCGAGGCTCGACACAATGTTATCGCCAATCCGTGTCTTCCAGGCCCCAAAAATATGAGCAAGTCACGGGAGGCATGCTGGAGGTGTCAGAGCCCGACGAGGAAGGGACTCATCGCATGTCCACGGCTTAGTGGGGGTGTTGTGACCAGAGAGGCCTGTGTTGCGGCTGATATGTTCGAGTGTGTCTAACCCTGTGATCCGTGTGCTAACACCGGCCCACAGCGGTAAGATCAGTTCTTCAGCTCGGCTGCCTTTGGCTTACCCGAGGACCCCCTGTTTACTTGCGGCCCGCACAATGGGCCAAGTCTAAACTCCCTTTGTAGGGCGGATTTAGGTTAGATTTACCTCAATTTGATCTGGGAGGGCCCCTTTTCATCAGCCTGGAGGTCTAATGCCCTTAACTGGCTTAACCTGGCTCCCCCTTGTGAGCCTGGGGCCCCCAATCCCACCCACATCCCCCTCTCCTCTCCTCTCCTCTCCTCTCCTCTCCTCTCCTCTCCTCTCCTCTCCTCTCCTCTCACCATCTCACCCAGAAAGCCCCCAGAGAATCGTTGAATGTCACTGGGGTTTGCACGGCATGCTGGGACATATTGGGCGACACCTGAAACTCAGCGACCGCGTATTTCCCGGTAAACCTGTGCGCAAAGGTGGGGGCCGATGGGCAAGGAGGCTCGCAAGCTTATGAGAAACAACTAAGATAAGACCTTAAAACCTGGCGAAAACAGTTGCGTGCATTAGCGGAAGATGACAATAAAGGAAATCATTAAATGTAAAACATTAAATTAACTTCTGAAAAGCCTACACGGCCTTAAAACATGGCAAAAAACAGTTGCGTGCATTAGCGCAAGATTAGATGAGGATAAAGGAAATCATTAAATGGAAAACATTAAATTAACTTCTGAAAAGGCTTCTAAGCCTACACTAGCCTACTAAAAACTAGTGGAACCGCAATCTTGCCACACGTGAATAATTGTGGTTGTAAACAATAACACAGACAATATAAATCCTTAGTCTAGTTGTGGGAAGAAAAGGTTATCATCATGGCCCCAATAACTTTTAAATATCATGCAATTGGCGACGAGTCTCTTACTAAATCGGCAAAGTGCATCTCATTCTCATTACATAAAGACTAAGCTATACTGTATAACCTCTCCATCATCAGCAATAGTCAGTGGATCGTGTTCCCCACACTCCCAAGCCCCCACCGTTGCGCTTAGGTTCACCGGGAAATACGTGGTCGCTGAAACTCATGTTTAACATGCCATAGGTATGCTGGGAATCGGCAGAGAAGAGGTCCAGCATCTAAAAAATGTGTCAAAGGGGGAATAGGATGGTGACTTTGAGCACTAAGGTCTCTTCAGAACTTGTTTTGAATATGGACCAGTGCAGAACACATAACAAATGCCCTTTCAATGGCCTAATTATGACATTGGTTCTCAAACCGCAAAAGTTGGGTTCCAAGGGGTCTCCAACTAAATGAGGAACAGTTTAACCACTTTAACCTTATTTTTACCTTTTGGCTATTTATTGGAATACTTTTCAAAATTCGTGAAAAAGAAAAAGAATAATTTTAACAGCACATATATCTGGTTTAGCGAAGTCCCTGTCTAATAATCTTTTCAGGTGGGAGTCCGCGACCAAACAAATATACATTTCGGGTCCTTGACATGAAAAAAGTTTGAGAACCACATTTATGAGAGTTCAGATTCGTGAGACTGCTAAAAGAGTTCAATATCCACTGTAGTGCTTTTGCTCATGAATAGCAATGAGGAAGTGGATGTGATGTTTATTTGAACGCGGGGACTGAGCAGGTCACGGCCAGATGGGGGGGAAATGCCCTTTCCAGTAGAAGAGGCTCTCTCCTTCGAGAAAACATGTTTATTTAAAGATAGGGAAGTGATAAAAGTGTGTGTTTTAGCAGCTTGCCTTTTATCACAGCTGTCAAGCTTCAGTGTCCACTTTTTTGTGTTTCTTTTATGGGAGTCAGGCACATCTGTGGCTATTTGCCCTTCTGGCAATGACATAACGTGTCCCTGTCCCCCCCCCCCCCCCCATCTCACTTCTGTATCGCCTCAACTTGTACTCATCTGGATGTCCCTTCCTGTGGGAACAAGTAGAACTTCCTGTCAGGTTGAACTGGACGTCCTGCCTGGCAAATGCAGGCCCTTAGACCGAGGAGAAACACTGTTCCCAGACGTAATTGCCCCCCTATATGTGCCAGCGCAGTCCTTCATCCCTAGCTGTTAGACACAGGGGCAGAGGGGGTAAGCCAGCCAGGCACCAAAAAAATGGTCTGCCGTTTGTCGCCATGTGCAATTTAAAAACCATTGCCTCCCCGGTTCTGTATTCATGAGAAAGGAGAGAAAAATATTCTTTTCAAAAAGTTGTTTTGAATTGCAAATCCGTTCCAAATCAGCACCTAGAAGGAGCGGAGAGGAGTAGGGAGTACATTTCTGGGACAGTGTGTGAGCTTATCTACTACCCCTGTAAGCTTCCTGCTGGCTGCCTGCCTCATATACTCTGTGACATACGTGCCCAAATTGTCATGGCATAATTATGTAACCTAAACCTCTACAGATTATTCAAATGACGTCTGAAGGTGTCATCTTCACTGCCACTGATGCTTGCTGAGATGTGTCACCTTCTGAATCGAGAAAAAAAAAGAAAAAATGGGGACGGGTCTCTCATTGATTCACCCTCCTCTCACTTTTTCACTACCTCTCTCTCTTGTCTATCTCTCTCTCTCTCTCTCTCTCTCTCTCTCTCTCTCTCTCTCTCTCTCTCTCTCTCTCCCTCTCTCGATCCTACTATTGTGGGGACATTTAGCCCTCAATCTACTACAACAATCCGCTTATTTCCACACCCACTTTGGCTGATAAATCGGTAGGAATCGTCGTTGGTTGGCTAGGAGTGCTCACGTGGCTGACTGTGTGTGCCAACAGCCAATGAGGGCTCGATGTCCTCTCGGAATATGGCATCAAGAGCCAAAAGTAGGCTAACAGTTAGCTAATAATTTTGTACTTATCTGTTTGCAGTCAACTGTTTCAGAACCCGGAGAATGGCGAGGCGGCACAACATCATCTCTAACATGACAAATAGCCATTTACCCAAATAAAGATTATACCATATCTCATTATAACCCACCAGCATAGATGCCCAACCTGGCCAACGCAGAGCAAGCCACCCTGTACCTGAGGGATTTGTATTTGAGGAATAATGGCATACATTAAATCCTATATTCTAGGCTACTTGATGTGATGGCGAGGCGACTAGATGGCCGCAGAGCGGCCTTAACCTCTAGTACAAGTAGACACACACACACACACACACACACACACACACACACACACACACACACACACACACGCACACACACATGAGTGAGCGCACGCACACAGTGCAGCAGCGTGGTCTAATCCAGAGGCAAAGCGTCACCACCAGCGCATCGCTGTTTTACCTTTGATGGGTCTGGATTAAAGCGAATCTCCATTCCTTTGGTGGATTTCAAACGCAGCCTGAACAATGATGCCAGCCAGGGGCAAGTTAATGAGGCCTGCAGCGGTGGACTGGCAAGCAGAGTGACTTTAAAATCAACCTGATTAGAGACCAAAGATATATACCATCCCTCCCTCCCGCCCCTCTCGCTCTCTCCTTTCTTGCTATCTCTTTTCCATGCTCTCCGCTCATCTCCCAATTCCCATCTCTCTCCTTATCAGATCTACTTATCTCTCTCTCTCCTTCTCTCTTTCTTTCTTTCCCTCTCTCTCCCTCTCTCTCTCTCTCTCTCTTTCTCTCCATCTGTCTCCTCTCTGGTGAGTGAGTGAGTGAGTGAGTGAGACCTGCCTTAATTAGTGGGCTGGAGTCTGAATGTGTCTTTCACAGGGGGTGTTAATGAAAAGCTTTGCGCTCTCTCTTTCAGTGCATTAGTGCCTGACTCCCTCCCCCTTCCCCCCTCATCCTCCCCTACCATCACGACCAGAGGGAGGTGTTATTATAGGGGCTGTTGACTCGTCAGCTTTAGGCCTTAGCTCTCTCTGTTGTGGTACGCTGATAGCTTAATTAAACATGCAAATTGCATCCATCGACCGCGTTTGCACAGCCACCGCTCTCTCTCTATGTAGTCATTATGTCATGTCAGATGTTCCTTCTTTGTGTTCGGGCCTTACTTCTGATCTAATTATACGACTCGGGTCCGTGTGAACACGGTGTTACGTCTTAAGGCGAAATAAATTCAACATGTACTTGATTGAGTTTTGTGGGAGAAAGGGTGGCGGTGGGGGTGGTTGGATACTCAATACCCGTCACTGAAGTTTTTACCAATTAATTCTAAAAAGTATATCTTTTTTCTTTTGTGGATATGGATGGGAAGATGTGCAGGTGGTGTGGTAATGTTGTCTTTCTTGTGCAGCTATGATATAGTTATCCAATCCAATTATTTCTTTATTATGGTCAAAAAGTGAAGACAAAGGATGGAAATCAATCCATACGCTGCACATGGACAGTAATTCAGTAATTCAATTCAATTCAGGTCCATTTTTTATGAATAAATAATAATAATCAGTCAATAAACAATCCTCTGTAGAAGTACAACAGCATGCATTGTTTTAACTATAACCTGACTTAGCAAGACGGGTCAAGTTCCCACCATTGTTCATTTTCTCTTATTGACACAGTTGGCGTGCCGTTTTCTCCTGCTGCCTGACTGAGATACAGCAACTGCATTCTTCTCTAAATGACAGTCATTATTTGTCTATCTGTACATCTACATGTGGAGCACACACATTTACATTCTAGACATATAACAGACACCCTTATCCAAAGCGACTCACAGTATGTGCAAGAGTGAGAGAAATTTGAATTCCTCAGTCACTCACACCAGTACTGCTTGCATTTTGCCAGAGGGGATGTGCAATACCTACGATACCTAGACCACTTTACTGAGTGCTTGAGAATGCTAGTGTCACCGGTCAAGGGGCGACAGACCATTCATCAAAAGAACACTTTTTCACCATTCCATCTAAGACGTTGGTGAGACTAACAGGTTTTATTTGCATGGCATGAAGCGGGGTGTATTTTCCATCACTTCTCTTTACTTTGTGCTGTTGACACAGTTTGCAGGTGCACCTCCGTGTGTGGCTGAGTAGAGTCATTGATACCACTGGCACAAAGTGTTGCCTTGTTCTCGTGTTCATAAAGTAGAATTTACTTTCAGAGCTGGCAAACAAACTTTCCTGTTTACACTAAACAGTGCCCTCTCCACCTGCATGCCGTTATCATCTCATCTCCATTTACATGGTCTCATCCGCTGCCACTTAGCATGAGCGCAACAGCAAAATAAGTTTAAATTTGTGCACTCTGCGACCAAGCCAAGCAGCCAAATAATGACAGCAAGGGACAAAACAACAGTGCTAAGGCAGTAGAGTGCAAAAATATTCCTCCGTCACCTGAAATATTCATATAGTATGTTTTGTCAATGCTAGCTCCTAGCTCGTGTAATGGCTGCTGCTATTGCAGGCATATGGGGAACTATTTCGCTGGGGGTTAAGCAAACACTAATGATTGATTGATGATGGCAGATGCCTTCAGATGTGGTCCCACTGCAAGTAATGATGTATAAGGGACCATATCCAGGTTCTCATGTGCCCCTCTCCCCCTCCTCCACTCAGTCCTAGAGAATATGTAATATGTATAAATACATATTTTTACCCACATTCAGATTGCTGCTTTGCTCGTTATCATGCCCACAAGTAATTAGAGTTGATGGTGAAGTAGAAATAAAATAATCATTTTATTATGAGTTCCAACATATTGCTGTAAGTTACTGTGGTATATATGTACAGTATGTTATGGTATAATAAACCATTCCATAATTTCAGCTTCAAGGGTTTGGAAATGTGCCTACTGTAACTCAAAGAAAAGTAACATATAACGAATTATAATTTATCCCATTTGGATTTAGTCTGGCACCGCTCAGTTGTGAATGGATTTCACTGCCTCTGAAGTTGTGAGGGACTAATCGTAAAAGGAAAATAAAATAAAAAGGAATAAATAAAAAAATAAGATATTTACAGTGGAAAAGGGGAGGTAAGTATGGGCTTAGTCTATTACAAGTTTCGAGTAGCAGCCATCTGTAGGTGACCTTTCAGACTGATGGGAAGTTAGGGATTTACACTCCTTTAGGGCTTGTTATAGGCAATATAGAGCATTCCAGATGTTAGTGGTATACAGTAGCAGAAGAACGAATTTGAGCCTTTTTTTGAGTCAAATCTGGGTTGAATGTGATTTGTGGAGCTGCCTCTGGTGTTGTGGACATCCTTGAGGTTTAGGAAGTATTTTGTCGGTACATGGGTATCTTGGTGGTGTAGTGTACACCAGGCCCATTGCAAGATGCTGTACTCTGTCAGCTACCGTAAGCCACCCCACGCTTATATTGTGATTAGCGGTGAGGTGGGCCCGAGAAGGAAGGCCACAGTACACAGTAAAGGCCAGTAAAGTGTTAATTTAACTCAAGAAGGGCTATTGGTCACTGCTCATGTAAGTACACACAGTGAAATCCAAGAGTGTAAAGTCTGCAAAATACTGTGCAACAACAACTAAGATGAATACAAACTAAGATAAGATATGGAGCAGCCTCAGCAGTGGCAACATCAGTGCAACACAATAAAAGAGATGGACCCAAAGGGGCTCATATGGGTCCATTCGGTTTGTACTCTTTATCAGAGTTACATTTACATTGGGGATTTTTACAGTGTAGTAGGTCTGATAAACTTCAGTGTGGGCAACATATTCAAATTTAACATGTTTGGTTGTAAAACAAAGTTCCCCCCCCCCTAATTTCCTGACAAGCTGACAATTTTAATCCAGCAGCAGCATCATCATATCATATCACTAGCTGTTCCAAACATGTTGAGTGCCAACCAGAGAACTCCCATCCCTGCTTTTAATTAGACCGTATGACTGACACGTACACATGTACAGTAGGCCACTGGCTGTTGGCACACATAAAGTAGATCCTCATACTGATGTCATCTGTCCGTCAGTCATTCGGCGGTGGTGTTTGATGAAGCTGTCTTTCCCACAAACCCTCACTAATGGCAGCCCCCCCCCCCCCTCTCATACAGGGAGCGGGCTAATCCCATGTCAGAGGGATGTATAATGATATCTCAGGGCACTATAGGATGTTTCTCTCTGTACGGTGCCAGCTTCCTGGGCCTCTGGGGGTGCTTTCTTTATGGGAACTGGCCCAGCCCCAGCAGCCCCGGTGCCAGCCACCAGCCTCTAGGCGAGCAGCAGGCTTGTAAGGGCCTCGCCTCGTCATCCTCGCACCAAAGACAACATAAAGCTGTGACACAAAGAGCAATTTCTTGGCCGCCTCATGTCATGGAGCTAATTGAGAAAGGAGGGTGTGTTTGGAGTTGCGGGGTTGGCAGCCAAGTGCATTTGCTGGTGGGGGGTGCTGATGTTCTCGCCTTTATTGGTGGTGGTGGTTATGTGGGGGAAAGTGTGTGTGTGCGTGCGTGTGCATGTGTGTACTAGTATAGTGTCTGTGCATGTTCACACGTGTTCATGTGTACGTGCGCGCCGGCGTTATTTTGTGCGTGGGTGGGGTAATCCGGGAGAATCTCCGTCTTTGAAGGGGGAACAGATGTAGATTTACATATGTGGAGGGTCCCCGGCCTCTGATGAGATTAGCCGGTCGGGCTCTTTTCTTAACGGAAGAGTGGAAGGTGCATATTTAATAAAGGCCTGGAGCTATAGGGCTGGGGCGTGTGCATGGGGCCGGGCCCTCAGAGGGTGGCCGGACAAAGGCGGAGCGGCCCCATGGCAGAGCGGCCCAGACGGGGACAGGCCTGTCCACAGATTGCGGCTGGCCTTTTGAGTGGCTCTGGGACAAGGCTTTAAGGGTTTATGTCACCGCCAGAAGAGGGCTTGGCGAGGCACTTCTGCACCCTCAACTCCTCAACCAGAGTTAATAAAGGGATTTAAGGCTTGATGTAGCTCATCTGCACACTTGTTTGTTTGCTTCTGCATGTGCACGTGTGTGTGTGTGTGTGTGTGTGTGTGTGTGTGTGTGTGTGTGTGTGTGTGTGTGTGTGTGTGTGTGTGTGTGTGTGTGTGTGTGTGTGTGTGTGTGTGTGTGTGTGTGTGTGTGTGTGTGTGTGTGTGTGTGTGTGTGTGCGCGCGCGCGCGCGAGCGCACGCTATTTGTACATGTGTTTGTGTTGTTATTGAGTCGGTGTTTGGCTTAAATCCCTAGAACGTCTGAATGATAAGATATTAAACCTCTAATAAAGTACCTGGAGATTGATATTCCTGTGTAGTAGCTGCTTATAGAGCCAATATAAGAGAATAATTCCCAAACTAACAAAAAATTTGTTTTCCAAAACATTTAAACACACTGGACGCGGACGGCTGCGCAGCGTCACGTCACGGTATCGACGCACATGAAGTGCCGTGCGGTAACCCCAACTGGATGCGGCGCGCTGCCATAGCACATCCATTTCCCCCGGTGGGGAGAACCATGGGAGAACATGTTCACCGCGCGGCAACGCTGGAAAAATAGAACAGCGGCGTATCGGCGCGGCAGGCGGCGCGGCAGACCCGCGGCTGCGCGCGTCTGACGGCTCCGGTGTTGGTTAGTTCATTGAAAATAATGAGGCTGTAAGTTTTGGCGCGTCGCTTCCGCGCCACCTCCGCGTCTGGTGTCCAACCCTGTGCAGTTTATGCTTCAAATAACTATATATTTATGTCAAGTAAGTGTCCTGCCTGATACCAGGGTGGACCTTTTTCAATGGAAGAGTAGAGAGACCACCTCCAACCACTGCAGATGTGCTCGTTATGTTGTATTAACAGACTCTACCATACATATTTTAAAACAAACAAACAAAAAAACTAAAATAATCCCACATGAAACCTGCCTGGCGTCCCTTTTCTGGGATGAATGTTCAGCAGAAATATGTCGCAGTGTGACACACTGTAAGCTTACTAATTCTGGCAAAGAGATTTAATGTTGAGGGGAAAAAGGAGTCGACCTAGAGCCCTGGTATATACTGTTTAAATCGTTAAATAAGTCCTGAGTGTTATCTTTAATGCGTACATTGCTGCTATGTAATCAATAGCATAGAATCAATAGTACACCAATCCAACGTCTATCCAAGGTGCTGTTGGTGTAATGCTCTTGAGTCTACATGTTTGGCTGCTTGGAGAATTTAACCCCTAACCCCAGTAGTGTAGTTGGTATACCCTACCCTTTAATCACGTGAAAACTAGCATCCCTGTTCTGGGGCGAACATTTCGAAAAACAAAAATACCGGTATAATCACAATGTGCCGCCACACAACACATTTTGAGTTGGCTGATCGGCTGTTGTCGGTGAAGACATCTGGTATAGAAGGGGGGGGGGGGGGGGGGGGGGGACAGGGGGGCCTTGTATAGCCACTATGGGGGACTCTGGTCAATGGAGTATATAGGATTTAAGTGGTTTACATCTACAGGGCACAACATATACACATATACAGTATGGCTTCATTTACAAGCATGTCTAAATGGAGCAAATGAAAAATCAAATGTCAGTTGTTGGTGTACCATATGCTGCAGCACAGTGTGTCCCTCCTGTGGCAGGTGCTGTAAACATGTCATGTCTTTGTTTACAAGTGTCCCCGTATTTCCCTAACTTCCCATCGGACTGCTCCGGTATATGCCATGTCTAGCGCTGCATGCCGAACAAACCACAATGGGGCACCTAAACCGCACTAGATGGAACTACTCGTGTTCTGTGCATGTCTGTTGTGAACCCAGCACGCTGAGTGCATTGATATAGTTATGATGTTTTGGGAAACTCGCAGTGGTTCCCGAATTTCCTTACACTGAAAACCCGAGTAGAGGTTTTAATCTTCAAACACAGTCACAGTTGTAGTACTTTTCCTAACAAGTACAAAGACACTGGCGAAACTTTACTTCATCTAGACCCCGATATATTTGACTTTCCGTCATTGCAGTGCTCAATTGATTTATTTTTTCTTTCTTTCTATACCCTTTTTTTCTTTTTCTTTTTTTTTTGCGATGAGAGCATAACAAAGATAAAACATATCCTTGAAATCCTCAATCTTGTTCCTGGAATATCCCAAAGAGCCATTCCATATTCTTGAGGGGAAGCAGCTCGTCTTTTTAAAGGAGGGGAGTGGGGAAGAAAAGAATTGTAGACGAATGGATTATTTCCATCTCTCTCTCTCTCTCTATGCCTCTCTCTCTTGCTCGCTCTCTCCCCCTGGACACTTCTCTCTAGGATTTCTCTTCCAGCTTGTGTTGGGACCATGTCCACTCGCCGTGGTTTGATCCTCCTTCTCTCTGAGGGGGGGAAAAAAAACGATAAATAAAAGAATAAAGAAGAGAGACAGAGGCTGGACCCTCCCTGCGGTACAGCTGCACCCGGCGTAATTCAAACATTTGTCTAAATATGTAGCATTTTCCCCCCACAAAGGCAGTCGCCGAGGGGTGAAGCTGCGCGCCGATCGCACGCTCTCGGGCCCCGTGGCTTTGTTTACATTGAGGATCCACATGCAGAAGCCCGATGCCGTGCAGTGCCGTCGTCTCTCTCAGCTCCACATCTGGAGGTACATTAGCAAGAACAAACACGGCGCAGCCAGGGGAGCAGGGGAACATGGGACCTCGGTTGCATGAGAGAGCGAAGGTGGTGGTGGGGGGTCGGGGTGATGAGAGGAGAGGCTGTGAGAGAGTTGGGTGGTGAGGGAGCAATGGAGGGCGGTGGGGTGCAAAAGGAGATGTAGGGAGTGAATGAGAAGGTATAGGGATAATGATGGAGAGAGTAAAGGGAAGGCAGGAGTGTGTGGGGTGGTGGGGGTGGGGGTGGTCCTCAGTGGATGTGGGATCCCTCTGTGGATCTCTCCATGCAGACTCCAGTGGCTAATGAATGAGACCTGACTTCCACCAGTCAAGAGGAACCGTGTCTCTCTGTCTCTGGGCTCAGCAGAACAAAGCAAGCCCTCCATTAATATTTTAGCGTTCTTTTTTATCTCGATGCTAACACACCGCTCAACTTGGTTTTTGTTAAGAGACGGGGAAAAGGAGTGATATTGAGAGAGAGAGAGAGAGAGAGAGAGAGAGAGAGAGGGTTTCGACGTGTCTCGTCTTAGAGTCAGTCCTCTAGAATTAGGCGTTGCTTTTTCTGTGCCGGCTTTTGCAGCATATCAAACAAAAGTCCTGCCCTCCAATCAAAAGTGAACACCGAACAAGCATGGAGACCAATACACACCACAACCACAACTTGGATATTGCAGACTTGAGTGATTGCTGAATACACTAGATGACTTGTCAATGCAGTTATTTAAGTGGAGTTTTGTGTATGGATTTGAACCTTCCGAGGCCTTTATAATCCTAGAACAAAGAGGGCTGTCCTTTTTGTTGTGTGTATTGAAGGGAGACGGGAACACGGAGAGAGAGAGTAAGGAGGGACTGAGATGCAACTAAATGGTCCGGCTGGTCGGGGATCGAACCGGGGGCCTAACCACCTGGCTATCAGGTCAAGCCACAAAGAAGGCTGTATGTATTTTGAGGAGGCCTATATCTGAGGTTTCTCCTATTAAACACTTTCAACCTGGCGACCCTATTTTGGGCATGTCAAAAGTTTAAAAAGAATAGCATAATCTACAAGCTTTCAACCAACTGTGATGCGACACAATTGTGAGCTTGTAGATGGGCTAATTTCACATCCTACAACAAAGTAGCCTATATAGGGCTTAAGTGGTTAAATCGACTGATTCTGATCTCTCATCGTATGTGTATGTGTTGCTACAGTAAGCCTCAGAGGAAGGAGACTGAAGCTATTGGAACTGTCTCTCTCTCTCTCTCTCTCTCTCTCTCTCTCTCTTCATCTCACTTTCCCTGTCTCTCTCCCTCCATCACATTTCCTTGAGGCGAGGGGAGAAAGGTATAGCTGGAAGAGTCCCATCTGGCCACTCCGTATAGATAGATTGGCAACCACAGTAACATTCCTTCCCCCTTTCTTCTTTCTAATTGAATTATCACAGCTCGGCCCCTCCGGGACGGGCGAGCCCGCCTCATGACAGTGGAGCGAGGCGGAGGTAATCCATAAGAAAAGTATGGGGCGAGGGCACGCCGAGACGCTTAGCCATGCCCATTACGGACGCACGCTTTAATACACTTAATTTCCTATTAAATGAAATCTATTATTTTTAACGTGTCCCGCGAGAGCACTCCGTACAGCACATGCTGCCCCCCCCCCCCCCCTCCTCTTCTCCTTTATCACCAGCTAGGTGTGTAGCATTAGCCAACAAGAAATAAAGGGGAAACAATACAGAAGAAATTAGTAATTACAATTGAGCATGTACTGTCTCTATGCGTTACAGTAATTACCCACAGGGGGTGTGTGGTTGTAGGAGTAACAATGGGGATCCCTGGCTGTGAGCCTCTCAACAGAGAGAGTTTGGTGCAGAACAATAGCTGATATGAGACCCATATACCGGACGTCCTGTCCCAGATTTGTTGTTTCTTTGTACCCTGTAAAATATAGGAGCAGACCCTTACCTGTGTGTGCTGCCGTCAGTGGGGGGAGAGGGCCTGTTTGTGTGTGTCTGTGGGATGGGGTGGTGGTGGGGGGGGGGGGGCTAGTCGATTGGAGAGGCGGTGGGCATGGGTGATGATGGTTTATCTGTGTGTGTGTGTGTGGGGTGGGGGGGTGGGGGATTGTGCCGTCAGGAGATCCCGGGGCCGTGGGCGAGCGACCGTGGGCACTCGGCTGTGAAAAGCCATTCAGAGGGAAAACGCCAGGCATCCTTTATTTATTTGCGTCCTGAAATATTTATCCGTCACGCGGGCCGCTTATAATGGGGCCTGTCAGTCTCCTCTGCCCACTCAAGGGTGCGGACATGTTGCCCCCGAGCGCCCGCTGTGGATCTCCCGTGAATAATTGCTGGAATTTCACTTTTGGGAACGGCGTTGCACTCTGACCCCCCGAAGCTTGTTGTTTTCTCTGCATCAAGAGAAAAAAAGATAGAACACTTGAAAGTGTTTACCTCGGGTCGGAGCTTTTCAGACAAGCGCACGCAGGCGCGCTCATGCACGCACACACACACGAGTGTGCCGCGCCACGTGCACGTTCAGGTCTGAAATTAAATAATTCATCTCTTTACTCCGAGATGAAAACCCAATCAAGCTGCAAATCCCCGTCTCTTTGCACCTCTGAGCTGTGTGCGCTGCAGAAGCTTATGCCTGATTTATACTTGGTCGCGTGTCACTGGCGTATCTACAACAGCCCATCTATGAGCTCATAATGTGTCGCCACGCGATGCATTATGAGCTTATAGATCAGCTATTTTCAGCATGAACACCGAGGCACAACTACGTATAAATATCAGCCTTTAATAATCATGCGCAGTGTTCCAATAAACTGTTGTGTTGACAATTCACTCAAAGTGCCGGTGCGTCCCCGTTCTGACGGTGGCAAGATGTTACTCCCCAGCATTAATGGGAATTTTAATATTGTGTGTAATGATATTCCTTAAACGAAAGCCAACCTCGGTCGCCGCGCACACATGTTTCACTGCGAGGCGTAATGTCGAGCGACCGGCGGTGGAGGGAAGCAGCCGCCATCTTTTTAATTGTTCCATCACAGGCGTCTCTTTGGGGAAGTCGCGCATCGTTTGAAGCCCCATCATGCGGATAAATAGACTAAGCAAACAACAACAATGCTGAGGCGTGTGTGCGTCTGCGGAGAGAGAGAGAGAGAGAGAGTGCGCTGTGTGAACGCAACTCGTCTCAGACAGGAGTGGGAGGTCAGGTGGGATCCGTTGATGACACGAAGCATCTCGTCTGTTGTTCACACCGTCTATGTTTAGTTTACCATGTCTACTCTAGGGCATTAACAAAAAAGTCGACTCAGTCGACTTCATTACACACGTCGACTCTCACCAGAGAAAGTCGAAGTTGAAAAAAAAAGAAAAGATAAATACTTTCTATGGTGAAAATAGCACGCCTCACAACGCCTCGCAACGAGCATGTAGATCGGCTATTCTCACAATTTCTGCCTCTATATATTTGACAATTTGGACAATGTTTAATTTGTCATTTTAGAGATATTAAAAAGTCCTTAAATTGGCACTTTAGAAATGTGCAGATACCCTTATATACCCTGGGGACCCCCCAAAATAATTGGGGGGTCGTGTGTGGTGTGATGTGATGACATCATCAAACGATAAAGTCGACTTCAACTCAACTTTTTACTGAGTCGAGTCGACTTGCAAAAATCACAAGTCGATAATGCCCTAGTCTACTCTGGCTTTACTCTAGCTTATTACGCTTAATTTGTCATCTGTCATATACGTGGTGTTCGGCACCATACACATTTGTAAATCGTCTATCTTAGGAAACCCCGGCATCATGCAACAAAGTAAAAATCAGGCTTAACGCGCTGTGCGCTGTAACTCGGTTGATGTGACTGTCTGTAGCCGTTGCAGGCTTTCATCTGTAGACCCAACACTTTACAAGATAGGATTTGAACTGTAATGTTGGATATACATAGTTACATCTGTGCACAGGTACATGCACAGAGAGATAGATAGTACATACAGAGATACTCAGTAGACATACAGAGCCATGAGCACACGCACACACACACACACACACACACACACACACACACACACACACACACACACACACACACACACACACACACACACACACACACACACACAATGCGATGCCTGTAGTCTGAGCATGCATAATTAAGGTGCAGCTTGTTTGGAGAGAGTGCATGTCGCCTCGCGATGTGCACGCCACGTCCCCAGAAGAAGCTTTGAATAATAAACAGTGTCACCTATGCAAAATGCAGGAGATGAGGGTGCCTGCCTGAGAATGTGTTTTGTGCATGATTGTGCCCGAGTGTGTGTGTGTGTGTGTGTGTGCTCGAGTGTGTGTGCCGGTACAAAGACAGCCAGAGGTGTGTGTGTGTGCATGCATGTAAAGGTGTGCTTGGAATAGAGGGCGGGCTCTCTGTCATTTAACACAGTGCTGCTAGGACACCGGGCCATATGTGAGTGCAACGAGCTGACAGCTGAGCCCCCCGTCTCCCGTCTCCTCTCTGTCCCGCCCACCCACCCTCCCACCCTCCCTCCCTCCCGCCCCGCTGACTGACGGCTCCTGTCCTGGGAAGAAGGGGTCGGTGTTGGACACAGACACGGTCCAGGACGTCCGTTGTGCTGGAGTCCATGGTGTCTTCATCACAGCCTTTTGTGCTGATGAGGGGCTTGCAGAGGGGGCTGGGGGGCCGGGGGGGCCACGGGGGCCGCGGGCCAGGGCCTGACAGCTCAAATGTCCCACATCACGTCGCCGCTGATGCATCCATGTGAAATCTTCATTACTATAACCACATGAACCCCTAGCGTCCCTATATATTCTGGGGGTTGCATGGACGGACGTGGCAAGGAGATTTGGTGTAGAGGCTAAAGGTTTTGTTTCCTCAACGGCAAGAATAAGAAATATTCTTTCTTATATAATTAAGAATAGCAAGGTAGTGTATGTATATTAGTCCTACTTCTAAATATTATCCATATGTGTATATGTACACCAGCACCATGTGCAGTACAGTATGTGTGTATAAGTATCTATTTCCATGGACAGTACATTTATGTTTGCATATTTGCTCAGTCCAAATACACAAAGTTGTATGTGCCAGTGTGCATGGTATGTATTTAGATATTGAGGGTGCTTCAGTGTGTGCAAAAAATAAAATAAAATAAATAAATAAACGTGCATGTATGAGCCATTCTGTCTGTGACGCCAGTTAATTTGTGTCTATTAGTACGGATCTCCATGTACTGTATGGAGATCAGTGCACATTTTTGGCTAATACACACAAAGTGAAACGTAGGAGCGGTTTGCACCGCTCAAAAAACATTGAAATGTGGACATATAAGGTTTCTGCTCGACAGCGACGTTAAGGTCAGATAATAATGTCTCCTACTCTGTTTTAAAGGAGTAGTTCACCCCCAAAATGACTTTCTTTCTATTGATTACTCACACCATGGAGACTTCAATAATATTTTTTTCTATGTGTCACATTCCTAAGACAATAATTTGATTACAATAAATTTACCCCCATTGATTCCGGATGGGGACCCCAATAATTTGGGTACCCATCCGGAATAAATTGGGGTAAATTTACTAGAATTCTTTTTTTGTCTTAGGAATGCGACAAATACAAAAATATATTATTGAACTTAAGACTCCATGGCATGAGTAATCAATAGAAAAAAAGTCATTTTGGGGTGAACTACTCCTTTAAGGAAAAACAAATAATAAAAAGTTGGTCACACACAAAAAAAAAAAGAATATGCACACACATCATCATTTTATTATAGTTTTATAAAGGTAACTAACTATGCAGTGCCTTAATGTGCAGCATATCATTCCCAATCCTGCATCCATGTTTTCCTAAACAAACAGGAACATGAGGGTGACAGGTGTACTATGGAGCCGAGGTCTGATGTTGGGATTAATGGATCCAAGCAGGGCTAGTGTACCTCCGCTGGGTAAGATGTCACCAGTCATGTCTCCTTGTCCCCTTGTAGCTTATCCCTCGTCCCAGGGGGTCCCGCGGGGGCCCCTCGCCCTTCCAAAACACTGAATTGTAAATCGTAAGGGCAGTGCTCTGCTAGCCGGACACCCTCTTCAGACTGACAGTCATCTATGAATAATTTATGTCCGCAGATAACATTAAACCAGTGTGCTGCAAATGAGAGTGAACCGCACTGAACTAAAACTCTACTCTACTGGATGCTACGGTGCAGAGTACAGGCCCCCTGGTGCTGCAGCGTCAAGGACCTTGGATGTGGCATTGTACAGCCTTTGTAAAGCACCACATTATTCAACAACATGGTACACAAGTGATTCTCAATCTTTTTTAATTTCAAGCATCCCCCCGTTTGATACTAGTTTTATCTCTGAGATCTACATTGTTATCCACTTAAACCCTCTAGACCAGGGGTCATTAACAGGGGGTCATCAGAGTTACTACCGGGGGGTTACCAAATCTTTGTGTGATAGGGCCTTTTTTTTTTATAACACTAACCACTTGAACCGTAGCATGAGCATCCCTATTTTGAGGGGAACATTAGTCGAAAATAGCAGATCTACAAGCACACAACGCCTCCCGTTGCGAGGCTATATTCGGCAAATAATTTGCTGTGGAGGGGGAAAAGAGCAGACTAAGTACAGAGCCATCGGTCAAGTGTACAAAGTATTGAGGGTTTAAGTGGTTAAATGTCTGAAAGTGAAAACACACATTTAATATGAATACAAGGTCCCTGCTTCATCTCTCTCTCAGCTAGAGAGGGTCCTTGGCCTGAAAAACCTTGTCGTTGAAGACCCCTGCTCTAGACTTAGTAAACCGGACCTCGGTTATCTCTGTACTTGGACCA
The DNA here is from genome assembly GCF_963921795.1 of Nannobrachium achirus. Lineage (NCBI taxonomy): Eukaryota > Metazoa > Chordata > Actinopteri > Myctophiformes > Myctophidae > Nannobrachium > Nannobrachium achirus. Next base: position 22,722,075 of record NC_137816.1, on the reverse strand, counting down.
CTTTTTCTGTCTACACCTAATCTCTTGCGAATGAATAATAGCCGATCTACAAGCTCACAACGTATTGGGTTGACACGTGTTGTGAGCTTGTAGATTGACACATTTTTGGGTAATGTTCCCTTTTGATGCTGGGGTTATGAACTCTGAGAGTGTAAAGAAAGAGAGAAGCAATGCAGGAGAGCAGTGGGCCTCCTGGCGCAGCAGCACAGTGGGGTCCTTGTTGTTCTGTATGATGGAAGAGTGGACCCTGCTCTGCAGGCTGAGTGAACCTGCTGGACCAGACATGAAACCAGGGTGATGGACTTTTACAGTGAGTCTCTGTTAGACAGACAGACAGACAGACAGACAGACAGACAGACAGACAGACAGACAGACAGACAGACAGACAGACACCGTATGGGGAAATGGGTGGTGACCTTGGTGTCGAGAGGGGTAATTGGGCCATGAATTAGTAACGTGGAAAAGTAGCTAACCATGTTTCAACATGGGGATAGGAGAGGTGTGCTGCAGAGAGAAAGCCTAGGAGGTGAGGAGAGTTCCATTTGGCTCATACTGTAGGGAGTACATAGATAGATAGATAGATAGATAGATAGATAGATACCTGTAGATAGAGTTCTAGGTTGACTTTGTCATTTACTCATTGTCAGACATATTGTAGTTGTTTGTCTTGTAAAGTGTCATTGTCCTGTCATATCGAAAATTGTTAATATCCTAGTATGTTTCATGTGGCAGTGGCATGTATTATCTGTGTCTGATTGAGTATTTTAAATAAGGTTCAGTTAAAGCTACTTTTATTATATTAATTATTTAAGTTTTTTAGCTTCTACATAAACAAAAACATTGGACCTAGTGGCGACTCAATACACCACATGCTAGAACCTGTTCTGGTACAACCAGCCTTAACAACTTAAACTCTACATTCTTCATTGACTTCCTGATGGAGTTGTGTTCAATGTCTCCACCAGGCCAAAAGGCATGAGTGGCCATAACAGGCTGAGTGGCCTAGAGGCCAAGGAAAAAGCTTTGTCTCACGTTTTTCACATCTACCTTTTAGCACCACCAGGAGGCAGACTTATGTAAAACACATTTTGTGATATTACTCCTTCAGATTTTATCCACACTCTACCTATGAAGAACATTCACTGGGGGCCCACAGTGAATCCTTGTCCCCAGGGCCCACAAGTTGGTGTGACACCCCTGCCAACGACCATGGCGTTTTTGAGGCGATGCACAGCGGTAACGTGGTCCCACTGGTCCGCCTCTCGCTAGCACATCAGTAACGTGATCCGCCTTTTGCTAGCACAGCGGTAACTGAGCAGTTGTTGATTAGCGTGACTGACAGACGGAAATAGGCTCTGTGTTCTCATACTAAACAAAGAAGTTGTATTAAAGCTACACTCATTGCCACTTTGCCATTTGATAAACACAGAAAGCTGGGTGATATAGACAGCCTGGAGAATCAGAAATACTGTACATTATTAAAGCACCCTTAATGCCCAAATATTGGGTGTCGTTGTCAGTGGTGCAGATTCTGTGGAAGCAAACCGTAACTTGGAAACAGGTTAGCAGTCAGGTGGTGCAGGGGTAAAGTCTGTCTACCACCACAGAGTCTAGGGGTTTGAATCCACAGCGGTGCATCAGGCTTGGCCGAGCATCTATTCAGACCCAACAGACTGTGTGCGGGGGAGGGAAGCCGGGCGGGGAGGGTGACTCCTACGGGCTGGGATGGGGGAACAGGAGGAGTAGGACGAAGTTCTACAGTCCATCATCCTGGTGTATATAGTATAGTGCTCCTCCCTGGCAGGTGAGCCAGTAAGGAAATGTGTGGAAAATAACTTTAATAAATTGTGGGAAATAAAATCTAATTAAAGGAAGAATAAATGCCACAAGGTTACAAGCACCATGGATTATATGGAGTATGCTATGGACTATACAAGTATCCTTAAGGAGCAGTGGATCTTTATCTTTCCCTGTTAGATTTAGTCTCATCTCATCATCTTGTGTCATTGTATCTCTTCGTATCAAATCATAGTATACCATGTCTTGTCACCTCATCTTATCAGTGTGTGTACCGTATATAGATTATGTATATAACAGCAAACACACTACTGATATAAGGAAAAGACACTTTGGGTGAGACTGAATGACCGTAGTGAGTGATTGTAAAGTCCTGAGGGACACTGTTCACATGTACATGGTCCACCTGTACAGTCTTAAGTTAAAGTTAAATTAGCACTCGGGATTTTACTGTGTGTGCATTTATTGCACACACAGTAAAAACAAACATAGCCCAGCCCTACCCTCCCCTGACCCCTCTTTGTATTTACCTACTGTATATTTTTGTTTTTATTTTTTAAACGTTTTCCCCTTTTTTCCTGACTATATCTACTGCATAGTACTGTGTTCTATCCGTCTGTCATTCAATGTTATATGAGATACTTCAATGGTTTCCTATGGAAATAAGCTTAGTCTTTTCTAGGATCTCCTTTTAGTCCTTGTACCAGTGAACTGTACCGTCATGAAACTGAACCTTTTCCTATGGAAACTTCTAATAAAGTCTTCAATCAATCAATCAATCAATCAATCAATCAATCAATCAATCAATCAATCATTTGCAGCAGAAACTGGACTGGACTTGATGCTTGTGTGTCAGCATTCAGCACAGTGTCTGCTATTTATTCTCTTATTGTCTCCACCAGCCGAAGGCTTGGGGGAGAGTATGTTTTCCCCTTCGTCCGTCCGTGTGTCCGTGTGTCCGTCCGTGCGTCCGTCCGTGTGTCCTCACAGTTTTGTGTGCAGCTAATCTCAGTCGCCGTTGGCCCGGTCGCTGCCAAAGTGAGCACACACATTCCCTGGATGCCAATCTAGAACCTCTGCCCTAAATCTTTCAAATGGGCCTTTTCTAGCGCCACCTAGTGGCCGATGTTCGCAAAACACATTTCTGTGCACTACTCTTACAGATTTTGTCCAAAAATCCTACAAATCGGTAGGCAGTATCTCGACAGTCATGTGATCGACACAGATCTGTCCGATTTTGCATATTCCATCCTGATTGGCTAAGATTGGCTTCCAAAGTTTGTAGGATTGAGCCGTTTTGAACAAAATGCCTCAAATCCCAAACGCAAAGTGCAATTATCATGAAATCGCGCACACATGTTCCCACTAGGCCGAGGAAGAAATGCCACTTATTATTTTTTTTAATCCGCCTCATGGTGGCGCTATAACAGGCCGATTTGTGGTTTTACCTATAACTCCACCGATCAGTTTCAAACTTTGTAAGCGCACTCCCTAGAGTCTAAGGATAAACCTTTGCCCTGCATTTTTCACATCAGCCTTTTATAGCGCCACCTTTGGGCCGACTTATGTAAAACACATTTTTGGATATTACTCCTTGAGATTTTATCCAAAAATCACGCAAATCGGTACACAGTATCTCTATAGTCATGTGATCAAGTCCGATCCGTCTGATATTTCATATTCCATCCTGATTGGCTAATATTAGCTTCCAAAGTTTGCAGGATTGCTCAGTTTTTGAAAAAAATGCTTCAAATCATCAATGCAGCTTGCGATTACCGTGAAATTTGCCACACATATTCCCACTAGGTCAAGGAACAAATGCTACCTTTTCTCACATTGGCCTGTTATAGCGCCACCAGCAGGTAGACTTTAGCAAAACACATTTTTGGAACACAATGCTTCAAATCATGCATGCAGCGTCCGATTTCTATGGTGAAGAACATATGCCACCCTTTTTACATTGGCCTATTATACAGTAACACCACCAGGACACACGGCCTGGTGGAGACCTGTGCTCGGAAGAGCACTGCTTCTAGTTGATACTGTAGATGCTATATTATTTTTGCTTGACCACAAATGTTAACAATTTAGATAGAATGTTGTTTTAGAAAGATGCTAGGTTTCTTTGGATCCTAGTTTCTTCGAAACACTACATTGTTCTCTTTAGTTTACAGTCTACTGACTATTTAGCCTGTCCATTGTTGACTATAGGGTTACTCTGATTTTGCACTGGGACAGTAAGTCGCTTTGGATAAGAGCATCTGCTAAATGACTAAATAGTAAATTGTGTTTGTCCCACAATTTGAACACTGCCTCCTGTGAAGCAAACAATGAATAGCACAACATTGAAACAAATGATGATTTTTTTTTATCAGGATAGTAGGTCACAAACATTCCTGACTTATGATCGATGAATATGCTGAATTACTCTTGTTCTGTAACCTATATTATGATGAATGGCTTTAACAATTTCCTTTGAGATGCGAACCCCCACATCTCTCCTCACGTTGTCACCACTGTCACCGTCTGTCAAAAGGGGGGGAAAAAAACATTGTACCCCTCCTCAAAAAAAATAAAACATCATTTCACCCCTTAAGGTGTGGACGTGGCATAATATCATACCTAATTAAATTTCAGGGGGCACATTTTCATTTGTTAATCACTTAAGTGCTTCCAGGATAACCTGATCTCCAAAAGGTCTGGTCCCTCTAGCCCTGAATGTCAAAATGCAATTATATGCATGATTAGCCTGACCCGTTTCCATAGTACCAGACCCCCCCCCCACACACACACACACACTTTACCCCAGCACCCGTCCCCACCCCGCTCCCTTGCATCCTTCCACTGCTGTAGAAGCTGACAACTGCTGGCGTGTTTATTTTGATGAGATTAGGTGCGGAGTGGAGTAGAGTGGAGTGGAGCGGAGTGGAGAGGTGAGGGAGGCGATGCGATGTGAGGTGAGGTGATGCGAGGCTAGGCGAGGCAGCGCACGGCTCCACCATCTGGCCGACGGCGGAACTATTAACAATGAAACCACCAGCCTACCAACACCACCACTGTGGGAGGGGTGGGGAGGAGAGAGATGGAGAGAGAGAGAGAGAGATGGAGAGAGATGGAGAGCGAGCAGGGGTAGAAGGGATGAAAGCTCAGGTAAAGGAGGAGTGAAAGATAATCTCTCAATCTCTGGGTTTAGCCTCTGGATGCTCGGGAGGCTGGAAAAAAAGAAATAAGAATAAAACAATTTATGCTGCTTAAAGGATAATATGATCAGGAATTATTAATCAAATCATCTTGATCTGGGGCGGGCGCTACTTTGCGGCTCTTAGCAGCGCAGCAATCCGTCCTAATCTGATTGAGCGTGAGATAAGGCGGCTTTAGATGGAGCCATTGTGCTGAACTGATTGAAGGGTGCAGGGAGGGGTGGGGGCGACACAGGTGACACAGATGCACAAATGACAAAAAGAAACATGCACGCACGCACGCACGCACGCACACACACACACACACACACACACACACACACACACACACACACACACATACAAGCTTAGGCAAGAATGTGAGCAAAGAAACACAATCACAGTCATTATGACATCACAGAAGACTCTGATTTGGCTACAGTGTCAACAGTGTGATCAGTACAATAACCACTCCCTATTGTTATTAAGGGAGAGACAAATGTGACGTTAAGATGCGGCCTTCAGGATTCAAATTAAAACATAGCAAAGGTAGCAGATCTACAAGCCAAAACGCGCCGCTTCACGCCGCGTTTCGATCTTGTGGATCTGCTACTTTCTATGCTCTTGTGTGATGCTGTTCAAATATGGAATCAGTGGCCGTGCGGGATTGTACAGGTTATTTGACAGTTGACTCATTGTAAATCCTACCTGCAGAAAGGAAATGCCAAATCTCATACAGTTCCACGGTTCCACCTGGGGTAGATGACCCTCTGAGCAGCCATCAGCTGGGAGAAGCTGAAACTGTATTTCTCTCATGGTATTAACACATCGGGTGCCCAGAATTATTCGACGTTTAATTTGCTGGTGCCCATGGCAACCCGCCATTTTACCTACCTTCGAAGTACTGGCGAGAAAAGTAATCCGAGTAAATGTAATCCAAGTATGTCCTGTTTATTTCGCGAAAATCTTTTCTTTCAGTCAGGACCGTTTTTTATCAATTCTAAGCCACAGTGTTTGTGTTACGGCCGGTAGAAGAGGCTGCCGTTTTGAGAAAAAAAAGAAAAAAGGAAGAGAATCCGGAGAAAACAGCATTTCTGTGCAGCCGCTAAACAGGAAGTCAACGAGACAGACAGCACGTCCGGGTGACGTAATTTCGCGCTGCATGTTGGGAAATGGAGTTTGTTTCATCACCGCGGTAGCCAAGTGCAGTAGCTACAGTACAGTATAGTTTACTGTACAACGCGTCGAACGTGTCGTGGGCACACGTAAACATCAAAGAGATTGGCGCGTGGGCACCACGTGGGCGTCCGATGTGTTAATAGCTGTCTACCTTTGCCTGTTTTTCTTTTGACAAATGACTGGATGACAATGATACAGGAGTTCTACATCTCTGGGTCCTCGTATACTCCTTTAAAAGTTATACAATGTGTTGAATAAGAGATAGTGTAGATGAATATTTAATGGACAGCATTTCACATGTAACTTTTTCCCCCCTTTTCTAGTATTTGTCGAGGAATCAAGGTTTTCTGTGTAAGTCCTTTACTCGCAACATGAGAAATAAAGGATTTCTTAGGAGACGGCAAAGCGCTGGTGATTTGACAACTAGGACGATGATATTGGACACAAATCAACATTGACAGTGGCATCAACTCACACTCGCAGTTTGAGCGCACACACACGCACACGCACACACACACACACACACACACACACACACACACACACACACACACACACACACACACACACACACACAGACTCCACATCAAAACTTTTCTCATGCATGCTGGATATCTCACACAGCACCGTTCCTATGAAGTTTCCCTGCTTAGCTTAATTGGCGCGGAGCGGAGCCGCATTTGGACTTAATGGAATTGAAAAGGAATATCTGAGGGAGCATTGCTTTGCCACAAAGTCTGCACGCTGGCGTGTATGGAGCCCACGTGTCCCCAGAGGGCTGTGTCGGGGTCCCTGGGAAGCCTATTAGACTATACAGCCCACTACACCAACCACCACCACTACCAATATACAGATATACCACCCCCTACCACCACTACTATCACCCCCCCCACCACCACCATGTGGAGACCACAGCAGCCAGCCACCAAGCAGAATATTCATGTTACATTACCTAGTGTGTGTGATCCTGCAGTCTCCTTATGCACGCACGCACGCACACACGCACGTACGCAGGGGCGTCACAAGGGGTAGGAAAGTGGGACTGAGTTACTAGGGCCCAAGCCAAGGTGGAGGGGCCCTAGTAACTTTAGCTATTGAAAAATAGCAGATATACAAGCTCACAGCGCGGCACCGAGTGCCGCGCTGCGAGCTTGTAGATCTGCTATTTTTGAAAAGTCGTGAAAATGTGCGCAAATCTTTGAATATATGTATCTTTTAAGTGAACATTTGTACTGTAACTCAAATTTTGCTTCTGGGGGGTCCCTGGAACTAAATATTTTGAGATGGGGGGGTCCTTCACATGAAAAAGTTTGAGCATCACTGACATGGAAACATAGGTTTCTTGGCACACATTTTCACGATTTTTCAAAAATAGCAGATCTACAAGCTCGCAGCGCGGCACTTGGTGCCGCGCTGTGAGCTTGTATATCTGCTATTTTTCTATAGTTAACATTCATGGGGGGCCCGCAGTGAATCCTTGTACCCAGGGCCCAGAATTTGGTGTGACGCCCCTGCACGTACGCACATGTTCTCATGCGTCAAGGCTCTCTCTTACGTGTTCACATACAGTATACCAAACAAGCAGTTCGGCAGCAGCATGAATACAGCTCTACACAGTGGTGTAAAGTAGCTAAGTACATTCACTCAATTACTGTACTTAAGCACAATTTTTAGGTATTTATTACTTTACTGGTGTATTTCCAATTTTCAATACTTTTACTCCTACTCCACTACATCTCAGAGACAAATATTGTACTTTTTAATAGAATTATTTGAAAACTTTATTTACTATAGTTACTTTGAGGATTTCGATTATTATTTCAAAACATCCATCCAACGGCCATTTGAAAATAGACGCTCTACAAGCTTGTGAGCTTGTAGATACAGTATGCTATTTTTGAAAGATTTCTATTCATGATGAAACATATTGCATAATAAGTACATTTTGATGCCAATACTTCTGTTCTCTTACTCAAGCACATTTTTAACACCAGGCCTTTTTGGCCTTTATTTATAGTTGGACAGTAGAGATACAGGAAACAGGGAAAGAGAGATGGGGAAAGACATGCAGGAAAGTTCATCCGGAAACGGACTCGAACCCACGTAGAGCTGTCAGGCTACATTGTAGCCTCGGAGCCCGGACCTCTATGCCAGCCGTACGAGGCCTATGTGGACATTTTTAAGAACCACCTAAAAACATTACTGTTTAAATAAGCATTTGCGGAGTGTCCTTGATTTGATCCTCCAAATGTATGTCTGCTGTTTTTGTTTCCTGCGATTAACTGAACAGTTTGTGCAATGTTAATCATTTGAATGATTTTTATTTGTGTACAGTATGTAAAGCACTGTGCGAGTCCTCTCATATGTGAGAAGTGCTTTAAAAATACAATTCACTTTCTTACGATTGTTTTTAAAGTCACCTGAACCACTTGACAGTAATCTACAGGGCAGTCAAGTGGTGTTTCATAGTGTCAGGGGGTTTCCCCCTGGACAGGAAAAAGCTTTGAGGGGCGCGTGTACACACTAAAAGCCTGAGTGCCAATGGACGTGTACAAATGCAACCAAATGCGGCCATTTGGTTCCTTTTGTGCTCCTCTATTAAGACTCTGGGTTTTGCAGTGTAATGGCCAACAGCAGGTTTACAGTGCCACATCAGAGAGAGGAAAATAGGAGTGATTGACCTTTGACCTCAGCCATTTTCACCTCTCCACACACCAGGACCACCTGGAAAAGCAACGGCTTGGATTGATGTAGCTTCTCCCAACACCAACTGTTGATGTAGCTTCTCCCAACACCAACTGTTTACTTTCACACACTTGTGGTGTCATCCAGGTCTCTTGGATGTTTAGTTTTATTTTGAAATTGTTTTTTTTTAAACAATAAGGCAAGATTACCTTACAACTGATGTACATGTGGTTAACAAACACTTGTGTATGCATTGCACATTCCATACACAAATGCAGTTTATTTACGTACAAAAAGGCAATTTAAAGCTAACATTTGACCTATAATTTAATGCAGGGGTCTTCAACAGGGGGTCCGGGACCCCTAGGGGGTCCTCAGAGTTATTACAGGGGGTCCTCCAAATCTCTGTGTGATAGAAACCTTTTTCCATTTTTTTTATATTAACCACTAGAACCCTAGCGTCCATATTCTGAGAACTTAAGCCAAAAATAGCAGATCTACAAGCTCACAACGCCTCGCGCTGCCAGGCGTTGTGAGCTTGTAGATCGGCTATTTTTGGCAAATAGGTTTGGTGTAGAGGGGAAAAAGAGCAGACTAAGTACATGGTGAAAGGTCAAGTTTATTAAGTATTGACGTTTCAAGTGGTCAAATATCTTAAAACACAAATTGAGAGTAATCCAAAATACACTGATGATTGTGCTGTCAAACGATGAAACTATATGGAATCTATGAAAAGTTAGTGGTGGTCCCTGCTTCATCTCTCTCTCAACTAAGGGGTCCTTGGCCTGAAAACGTTGAAGACCCCTGATTTAATGAATAAAGGCCCTTTCCCACTGGACGCGATAACGATAAAGATAACAATTAAAAATATCGTTTTCAATTGAAGTGGGTGGTATCGTCCACACCACAACGATAAAGCCATCATAATTGATGTGAACGCCAAGATATCATTATCGTTATCTTTATCGCGTCCAGCGGGAATGACGCTTAAAACATAATTTTCTACATCTACATCATCCAGCTCACCCTCTGTTCGTGTGGAGAGACTCGAGACACAACCTGAGACACCACAGGCCACAGAGTATCTCCACCCACACAACGCGCTTTTTGTCTCCACCAGCCGAAGGCTTGGGGGAGAGTATGTTTTCCCCTTCGTCCGTCCGTCCGTGCGTCCGTCCGTCCGTCCGTCCGTGTGTCCGTCCGTGTGTCCTCACAGTTTGTGTGCAGCTAATCTCAGTCGCCGTTGGCCCGGTCGCTGCCAAAGTGAGCACACACATTCCCTGGATGCTAATCTAGAACCTCTGCCCTAAATTTCTCAAATGGGCCTTTTCTAGCGCCACCTAGTGGCCGATGTTCACAAAACACATTTCTGTGCACTACTCTTACAGATTTTGTCAAAAAATCCTACAAATCGGTAGGCAGCATCTCGACAGTCATGTGATCGACACAGATCTGTCCGATTTTGCATATTCCATCCGGATTGGCTAAGATTGGCTTCCAAAGTTTGTAGGATTGAGCCGTTTTGAACAAAATGCCTCAAATCCCAAACGCAAAGTGCAATTATCATGAAATCGCGCACACACGTTCCCACTAGGCCGAGGAAGAAAAGCCACTTAATTTTTTTTAAATCAGCCTCATGGTGGCGCTATAACAGGCCGATTTGTGGTTTTACCTATAACTCCACCGATTAGTTTCAAACTTTGTAAGCGCACTCCCTAGAGGCTAAGGATAAACCTTTGCCCTGCATTTTTCACACCAGCCTTTTATAGCGCCACCTTTGGACCGACTTATGTAAAACACATTTTTGGATATTACTCCTTGAGATTTTATCCAAAAATCACGCAAATCGGTACACAGTATCTCTATAGTCATGTGATCAAGTCCGATCCGTCTGATATTTCATATTCCATCCTGATTGGCTAATATTAGCTTCCAAAGTTTGCAGGATTGCTCCGTTTTTGAACAAAATGCTTCAAATCATCAACGCAGCTTGCGATTACCGTGAAATTTGCCACACATATTCCCACTAGGTCAAGGAACAAAAGCTACCTTTTTTCACATTGGCCTGTTATAGCGCCACCAGCAGGTAGCCTTTAGCAAAACAAATTTTTGGAACACAATGCTTCAAATCATGCATGCAGCGTCCGATTTCCATGAAAGATCTATGGTAAAGAACATATGCCACCCTTTTTACATTGGCCTATTATACAGTAGCACCACCAGGACACACAGCCTGGTGGAGACCTGTGCTCGGAAGAGCACTGCTTCTAGTTAACAGTATTGTTTCCCTGCCACTGTGATTAGTAGCCGAGGACATTAAAGGAGCTATTGTCAACTTTGTCATTGTAGGGCCAACACTTTGTTTACATCAAACATATAATTTTCCGAATGTCTGTCTGTCTGTCTGTCTGTCTGTCTGTCTGTCTGAGTGTCTGTCTGTCACAGCGTTTCTCCTCAGTGGCTGGAGCAATTGATCTGAAATCGCATCACCATTAGCATATGAACACACCTGACATAACTGTGAAGCCCGTTTGTCACTTTCACAAATCATATGCTGTATATTAGCATTTTTATGGTGTATCTACTATCTATTCTGCATCTAGCATGAGGCATATCTATTCTGCATCTAGCGTGAGGCAACATGTTTAACCAGCTCTCTCTGTGTGTGTGTGTGTGTGTGTGTGTGTGTGTGTGTGTGTGTGTGTGTGTGTGTGTGTGTGTGTGTGTGTGTGTGTGTGTGTGTGCGGGGGGGGGGGGGGGGGGGGGGCGGGGAGGATGTTGTCTGGCCCTGTTGCAGATGTTGTCCAAAAAATCATGCAGATCGGTACACAGTATCTCTGTAGCCATTAAACGAAACGGTTATTTCTTACATTGATGCTCCTACATATTATCATGCAAGCACCAGTTAAAGTTACTTTCCATCCCTCATATACTGTGTGCACAGTGCACACCCCATAACCCACACACTGCACATCATTTCGGAGCTCATATCTTTGAACGGGTAAGGGCTAGTCCTAGTCTATAGACTAGAATGTAAACAAAGTGTCGGTCTGACAATGGCCAAAATGATTATTTTATCATTATTTTACGCTTTTTGTGGTCATTTTTAAATAGGAACACGTATATGAAGCTTATTTTTTTATAAAATATTTTTGAAACATTATTTTTATTTTAACATCCGTTTTTCAAGAAAAAGTTGACTATAGCTACTTTAAGGTCGGTGGTCAATATAAGAGATGAACTGAATCATGAACAATTAATTGAATCATGATAGATTAATTTATGCATTATTACTTGCACTGATTTAGTCATGATTTTGTCAATCATGACGTACTTTTGTATTTGTATATATTTTTTTTTTACCATGGGAGCTGTGTTATTCTATTCTTTAACTAATCTGTATGGTAAATACGTTTTTTTTTTTCAATAAGCTTTTGGAACATTCGGTTCCCGAGCCATGTCGTTCTCGATGGGTGTTTGTGTGACGTTCGTGTGTGTATTTGCACGTCATCCACACATAAACCATACATGTTTTAACAGACTCCTCCCTTGAGTCTTCTCTTCACTACCCAGCTGTTTCCCTTCGTCACTTACATTTTTTACCTCATGTAAAACTTCATTGAGATTTAAAATCTGTTTTACGAGAGGGAGAGGCAAAGAGGGCGCACAATATCATACAAAACAACAATTGAAAAACAAATAAATACGAGTTAAAAACAGGATTTAGCGCCTTCTGGAGGTCCAGTGGCTCTGTATGAAGTACCTTGAGAAACAGATTCAATTCATTCAAAACTCTGAGTCCGAACCCTAACTTCTCCCAATAAGCATGGTTGCTTTTGCCGTCGGTGTGTAAATGGATGAATGCTACAGCGCTTTGCATTAAGGCACAAGAGAAATGCAGACCACTTACTGTACCATCGCATTCCTTCTCCCGATAAGGATCGCTAGCAATGTCAACGTGTCACATTCACTACATACTGTACAATGAACACGACACTTCTTAATTATGAATATTGATTCTACATTGATCAATCATTTTATTGGGCCATAAGTGGGGGAAAAAAACAGATAAAGAAAGAAAAAGATCCATTAAATGTCTATATGTTTATTGACTTCTCTTTCATGTTCTTTTATTCTGCCTTTGTAGTGGCAAAAGATGTGTGTGCATCATGGTTTCTGAGTGATGCGAGGTGTCAGTGGTGTGCTTTTGATGTTGAGTGTAACTCATACCAGGCACCACCTGTGAAGCTCTCCCAAGCGCACGCGCCGGGACATGAGGGTTAGTGGGCCTTCATTTGTGTTACGTGGATATACATTTTAGGGAAAAAAATAATGTGTATGTGGAAGGACCTGTGTGTGTGTGTGTGTGTGTGTGTGTGTGTGTGTGTGTGTGTGTGTGTGTGTGTGTGTGTGTGTGTGTGTGTGTGTGTGTGTGTGTGTGTGTGTGTGTGTGTGTGTGTGTGTGTGTGTGTGTGTGTGTGTGTGTGTGTGTGTGTCACCTCCAGTTTGGGTGTGTGGAGTCCTCGTACCTAACGACTGTGGTAATTGTGACAGTTGATTCACTCATGTGTCACTGCCTTTGATCCCACTGTGCTGTGCACTTGTATTCGCTGACACATTCCCACACATTTACACAATGCACACACTCACACTCACAATTACACAGCTCACACAATGCCTTTGAAAGTGATTTGTTTCAGAGCCTCTGGAGTTTTACTTCATTGTCAGTCAGAATGACGGAAGAGGAAGGAATTAGTGTGCAATGAATGGTGTAATCAATCACATACCGGTACGTACTTTACTTATTTATCACTTATCTCATATTATGTGCAATACATAAACCAGTGTTTCTCAACCCCTGTGCCTGGGGACCTTTGGTGTGCCCCTGAGAAGGGTCAAGTGTGCCCCTTGAAACTGCTTGAAAGCCAGTATTGTACTTGAAACTAGCATCTAAAAGCACACAACAGCCGATCTACAAGCACACAACGCTTCACGGTGCAAGGCGTTGTGTGCTTGTAGATCTGCTGTTTTCAATACTGTTGTGCGACAGCCTTGTATGATGAAGCAGGGCTTTACTTTGCGAAGAAACAGATTTGAAACTTGGAGATACAAGGTTTCTTCCCGACAGTGACGATATTTACACCCCCGTATTATGTTGGTGTGCCTATGCAGAAAAAAGGTTGAGAAACACTGACCTAAACCATGTCCTTACATACATAACATACACAGCATACAAACTAGTAAGGGCGACAAGCGACCTCGGCCCTAAATGGCGAGGTCGCGCCATGTCTTGGCCGTCTGGCCAGTGGTGTATATCGGACCAGTTACCCATATATGGAGACTGCTGGTACCCATAAATGGAGATCCATGTAAGGTACTATATATGGAGATATGCTGTGAGACCCCAAACATGCTTACTCAGTTATTCGTTATGTGAAAATCCTATGACGTCTATCACATCTGACATCATACATACAATCCCTTTTTATGCCCATACATGGAGATCCCTGTCTGAACCAACCACACAGTTTGAGAGCGGCAGCATTAGATATACATATACATACAGAAAGAAAAGTGCAATCTTAATGCTATAGCACTCTTAAGAAAAAAGTATTTGACTAGAGTCAAACCTCACATGAAACCTAATGAATGCATAACTTGGGTCTCTGGTACCAGAAGCACCGCAAAAATGTGAAATATTTCTCCCTAGACCCACTAACTTTAACAACATGCTTGGTAACACACCATCAACATTTTATTTTAAAATCAAATCAAGCTGATTTTTGGTTTCATTCGATGCATATTGCAGCTGCTCCTGCAACTCTCTTTTACTTAGCACACACTGGCCAATCTAAACATAGAATAAGATCGTTTATGAATATCAGGTTATAATAATAATAATCCATTCTCAGTAACTGGGGCAGTTGGTGCTACGGGGGCAACGACTCAGGGAGCACATAGGGATTAAGGGGTTAATAACTAAAAAATAAATGTTGAAAACATAACTCGGACCCATAAGAATTGGTCAACCCCACTGTTTGGGAAACATTGATCTAGTGCTTACGTCAGTTTTACATGTGAGGAAGTTATTCCTTTGTTATTTTATTCATTCTACAACGTTGTCTTACAATTGATTGTCCAAACTTCACAAACTCTGTTGTAGAACAAGGCTATATACATGTATAAAATGTTATTTTTTTTAATCTATTAAGGATCCTTTCCAGTTTAATCAAAACAAAACACAATCTTGACAATACATTAGTGTAAATAAATGCATATTCTAAACATGTTTGGAATGTGCACGAGCCACATCACAAGTTCATCACTCATAGATGTGTGGAGTCCCTTTAAATATAAATGCATGTTTTTATTTTCTCCATCTGGGTCAGTCTTCTATCTCGCCGTTCAATGTCATCCAAAGAGATTTTTGAGGCGACAGCCTTTTCCCTCTCTTATTGATGTTTGTTAACTAATTACTTGTAAATTATTATCTCAGAAAACTCCACATTAATGAGTGCTCATATATTTATAACATGTTTACACCGCCGTGTTTTTCTTCTCGAGTACAAACGAGCCCAAGAAGAAAGCCGTGCCTTAACATTTTAAATGAGCCTGGTTTGTTTGGAGCTGAACATCGACAAATTATCTTTTAAACACGTCGCCACCGGTCGCTAGCGCTCTCACAAGTCACTCCAGCAAACAGCCCCAGCACTGGAAAGGATACCTGGGGGACCTTTCGTCAAGTTCTGCTAATGAAAAGACGACAAACACGCTTCTCTTTTTCTTTTCTTTTTTAGCTCTCTTGGCCCTTGTTTGGTATGGAGTAGTCGTTCTCCAAATGTCCACCCCCAAATTTATATACTGTATATTTGGCTGCAGACCCCCATCTGAAAATGTTTTGTGCCAGGGACCACCAGAAGATACAAAAACGGTAAATGCACAAGCTCACAGTGTGGCACAAAATGACGCGCTGTGAGCGTGGATATCTGCTATTTTTGAATAGCCATGGTATAAAACATGGATAAAGTGGTTAAAATGATTGCGACGCTGTATTAACACATTTTGTTTGGGAGCCCCCTTGTCTACTTGACTTCCTCTGATGTTTGTTTAACAATAGCTTTTGTTCCTTGTATAACTCTCTCCAACTGCTATTATGTACAGTATCTGTGTATCAAATCAACATACCCTATACATGTATGCCTATACTGTATCTATTGACATTACCATAATTCCACCACCAACAGTCTGTCTGTCTGTCTGTCTGTCTGTCTGTCTGTCTGTCTGTCTGTCTGTCTGTCTGTCTGTCTGTCTGTCTGTCTGTCTGTCTGTCTGTCTGTCTGTCTGTCTGTCTGTCCGTCCATTCCGTCCGTGCTGCCAGCCGGCTATCTGTCATTCTCTCTTTCTCACTGTCATTTTCTCTTCCTCCTCCTCAGTCCATTCTTGTCCTCCCTCCTCCTCTTTTGTGTCTCTGTTTGGGGGAAAATGTCCAACTGATTAGAACAGGCAACTCAGTCAGCGTCATCCATCATTATCTATCCTGCTGGCCTTCCCCTTCCCCTCCCCTCCCCTCTCATCACACGCACACGCACTCACACGCACACGCACAAGCACACACACACACACACGCACAAGCACACACACACACACACACACACACACACACACACACACACACACACACACACACACACGCGGTTTCCATTGATTGAGACAGGATTAATTAGCTATGAGGTAATGATTGGCTGCAAACTGGACTGTGTGTGTGGGGGTGGGGGGGTGGTGTTGTCCCTCAAACTGAGAGGACATTCCCAGACACATGCAGACAGAAGCAGGGAGGGAGAGAGAGACTGAAAGGCCTGTTGCATTGTGGTGGCATGGAGGCTGACAGCTCTGTTAACAAGTCCCAGCAGATGAGGGGATCATTTGTTTGGGCGGCACATGGAGGAACAGGACGGAACAGACGGACCTCAATTAGCTTTGGGTTTCTGGGCTTCCATCGAGCGCCTCCCGGTATTCCATAAACCGGGCTGGTTGCGGGACGCTCCGGAGGTCCAGTTGCACGAGAAACACATGTGGTCATTGACCAGCAACAATGAAGCATAACTCCTAACATAACAACTGCAGTTGAAATCTACAACCACTTTAACCCTGGCAATTCAAAAATTTTCAAACACTGTCATAGGATAATAGCAAAACATGGCCGATCCACATGCTACAAATAGCAAAAAGAAGTTGTATACAATATACTTCTGCCCAACCGCAATATGCAAACTAGTATGTTAAGAGTTTGTAAGATTCATCATGAATGGCATTTTGAGTGACACACCTGCAAATGTAACTTTGTGTGTGTGTGTGCGTGCATGCGTGTGTGTGCGTGCGTGCGTGTGTGCGTGCGTGTGTGTAGGGAGCGTGTGTACAGTATGTTTTTGTGTAGGTGTGTGGGTGTGGGCGTAAGCATGTGTAGTGTCCATGCATGCATGCATGTTTTTGCTTGCACATGCCTGCCTGCCTGCCTGCCTGCTACTATAGTGTGTGTGTACCCAGTTAACTGTAATCCCAGTGACAGTAGGTGAGCAGAGAGCACAGCATGGTGGTGGATGGCTACTGCATTTACAGGCATCAGCTTCACTGCACACTCAACATCGATGTGCGGAGTACATTTACTCAAGTACCTTACAATTCTGAGGTTTTATTTTATTTTATTTCCATTTCTTGTATACTAGCTGTACCTGCTCAAATTTACTTTTGGTACCTTAAGGAGGCCTACCTTAAGTAATTTATCTGGAAACCCATTATGTAACTACAGTATACTTTTCAAGACAGGAACCCCTTTTGGTTCTTGAGAGAGAGAGAGAGAGAGAGAAAGATCTTCTGGCGTCCGGGGAACTTGAACTTGGCTCTGCGGAGAGCCTCGATAATACTTGTTGTTGTTTGCATACACATAAATGTATGCTTAAATGTTATTGTTTGCTGCATGTCACTCCCACACATCTGAAGACAATTCTAACAACTCTATCTCATAGATGATGATGATGATGATGATGATTTTGAGTACAGTACATTAAGCACAACATAGAAAATGGCATTTTTTCCACCCAATGCCATTTAATTATAGATCCATATAAATTATCTGCGTGGTCTGTGTTCCACCACTTTTTTCGGTGGAGGGAACACGGCTCTCGGCCATGTAGGAGGCGTGCTAACACAATCGTACGGTGAGCTAATTATGTCCCTGTCAATTATTCATCTGCGACTCAGGTTCACACGCACAGAGAGAGACACACGGTTTCCTGTTCACCCCGTGTGTCTTGAAGGCACGCTCGCGGGGCCCGTGGAAAGAAGTTATATAGGCATCAATATTTCATAGTTAATTATGACAGCGAAGACTCTGACTTTAATATTCCTGGAGAGGTCTGGTTTGTGCGGCGACGGGGGCCTCTGTCACTGACCTGACCCGCTGGAGAATGAGAGAGATGAAGGGATGAACGATTAAACTTTGAGAAATGGCGACGCGGCTCTCGCAGCTGGTCACACACACGTACACATACACACGCATGTACAGCACACATGCATGCATGCACGCACACATGCGTGCATTGCACGCATGTACGTACAATCCTTTCGAGAAGAATCACTGTGAAAAGCAGTGTAAGAAATTATTTTTCTTTCCCCTGGCATGTTGTGTGTTTCACTTGAGTCTTTTGAGAGTGATCAGTGACGCAGACAGACTCAAGGCCAGTGTCTGCATGCTGATCAGTGGGTCAGACCTGACGAGAACTTTTTCACCTGAAGAAACTTGCTTTATATTATTTATAGTTTTTTCCATGACTGTCTGCATTGCTGAGGATATCTATAGATCATGGAAGACCCCTTGGACTTTAGCAGTTTAGCCCCTTTCTGGATCAATGGAACTAACCTAGTAAACCTTCTTAAAATTACTTAAAGGGGAAAACCACCCATTCAATATTGAACTATGTCATTAATATACCTTACCAGCAGAACTCAAGACAAAGCGACTTCACATGTCTCATGGGCGGAGCCACTCCATCATTAATATACCTTAGAGGAGTTGTGAGGAAATACAAAAAAAGTTCCCCCCCTTCTGTGTTGCTTAGAACTGGAGGATTGATTTTGGGGTTTGTATTGCAAAGTACACCGTTGTGATGTCATCACGGTAGTTCAATATTGAAAATGGGTGGTTTCCCCTTTAAAGGAGTAGTTACCCCAAAATGACTTGTTTTCTATTGATTAGTCACAGGCCCGGATTGGCCGTCGGGAACGCCGTGCCGATTTCCGGTGGCCTTTTTTTTTTTTTTTTTCTAAATAAAATTCCCCTAGCCTCAGGCCAGCTACAGACAGTGCAGTGCATCGCTTGATTGCGCTTTACTTGTGCAAAAACTCAGTTAATTAAATTCACACAGTGGCTCTGTGTGGCAGCAGAGCCGAGCTCTGCGCTAGCTGGCCTGGCTCAGTAACATGACACCAGTGACAAGGGAAATACTATTGATGACCTCTGACCAAAATGAATAGAGAAGTTAATTAACTAATGTTTTAACCTTTGTTTTTACTGGTAATGAAAATGTAAATTGCTAATCTTACTGCACAACATATTTGGTTGGTCTGGCCAAAAATACATCCACAGGTTGCAGCCTTGCAGGCAGCCTGAAAAGCTTTGAGACTGCCACTTGAGGTATGATAGTCTGGATGTTATCATTCTAAAAACACCCCAAATAAGTCCTTTTACAGTCATGTTTACTTTGGAGGTCCTTGGTATTCAATTCATGGATTGTTTGACAGAATATAGGACAGGACACACTATGATGAGGGTAGAGAATGATTAGAGAAAAGTACTGGAATGTAGGACTGTGTGGGGCAGTCTGTTGTCATGGTGGTTTTGAGTGTTGTTGTGTGACTGTCATTTTAATAGTGTTGTTTTGTGACTGTCATTTTAAACGTGTTATTGTGTGACTCAGTTTAAGAGTGCTGTCGTGTGACTGTCAGTCTATATGGAATAACAAACTTCGCTCGGGCACACCGTCACGCCCTCGAGCAAATGTGGCCTGGCGAGCAAATGTGGCCTGGGTGGGTGTATATGATTCCCGGTCAGATTTTGGGTCCCAGTCCGGCCCTGATTAGTCACGCCATGGAGACTAGAGTTCAATAATATTTTTAGTTTTTTGTCGCATTCCTAAGACAAAAATGTGATAACAATAAATTTACCCCCATTCGTTCCGGATCCCCATCCGGAATCATTGGCTGTAAATTTACTCGAATCAAATTTTTGTCTTAGGAATGTGACAAAAACCCAAAAATATTATTGAACTCTAGTCTCCATGGCGTGACTAATCAATAGAAAAAAAGTCATTTTGGGGGTGAACTATACTCCTTTAAGTTACCAAGTAACTATGAGGACTTGACTATGACGGACTAACAGCTTATGGCATAATGTTGCTCTATCTGTATTTCTTAGTTTCTTATACTTACAGTAGCAGTGTTGCAATGAAAACTTTTCAAGGTTTTTAAAGAAAAAAGTACCATGACATTAATGTCAATATATCATCATTGAAATCTTGGTAATTATTTGGGGGCCCACTTGCAATATCCTCACGTCCAACCTGTGGGCCAAGGCCCAAGACGCATCACCCAATGAGAAACATAGCTAGCTACAGTAGCAGCCTGGAACAATTAGCATACCCAGGCTTGCTAGCGTAACGTCCGTGCTATTGCTGTTTTTCCTCGACAGTTACTACAGTATAACTTGAAGGAACCGTTTTATCCATTTTGAGTTTTCCTTCAGGGACTTGACTGGTTCATTCCTTTTTCCCGGCTGAGCGAGATCGACAAGCGGCATGCAACATGCCACTTACATGAGGCAGTTCAGCTTTGATCTGAGGTCTCCATAAATGTGTAACGCCTAATTTATGCTACGTTGTACAACGGTGTCACGGTATCACTTGCCAAAAACAACCAATCTAAAACTTGCATTTTGAGCTTGGCTGCTTTTGCCTCGCAATGCCATTGCATGTATAAATTGCGCTTAAATAGCACTAGGTAGCCCACTGTGCAATGAATGAATAATTCGGCAAAGGCCTTTATGTGCATATAACCTGAGGCTTAGAAGCTTCTCTCCTTTATGCATGTTTGACGCACAACCCACCACTACCCCCAAGGGAGCATTGTGGGTATTTTGGCATGGACGTTGTTGGTTTAGAGAGTCACTTCTGGGACTAATTACCTAATGAGGGCATTAGTGGGGTCAACGCTGTCTACGTGTTGATGTGTGCTTGTGTGTTTTTTGTGTGCCCGTGTGTTTGCATGACTGTGTGCGTGTGTTTGTTTGCCTGTGTGTGTGTGTGTGTGTGTGTGTGTGTGTGTGTGTGTGTGTGTGTGTGTGTGTGTGTGTGTGTGTGTGTGGTGCAGGTGGCAGCCCCCGGGACAGAAGAACCCC
The DNA here is from genome assembly GCF_963921795.1 of Nannobrachium achirus. Classification (NCBI taxonomy): domain Eukaryota; kingdom Metazoa; phylum Chordata; class Actinopteri; order Myctophiformes; family Myctophidae; genus Nannobrachium; species Nannobrachium achirus. Next base: position 22,700,787 of record NC_137816.1, on the reverse strand, counting down.
AGGGGAACATGCAGAGGGGCCAAAAGAGGCTCCGGGGGGCCCCTACACAGGGCAGTCACAGATCGCATTGACTGTGATGGATACCCAGCCTCAGGGAGAATGACCATAAGAGCACTGGACCATGATTGTGCACGCGCACACACACACATGTGCATGGGCTCCAGGCTTCCAGACAGCCAGCAGACACAGCGAGGTAGAAATGAGATGTTTTTAGCTTGATGAAGCGCGACGTCTGTAATGCATTCTAATTCTCCCCCATCGGAGCGCCGTGGCGTTTAAGGATGATTGATGACGTTGCTTCAACGTCTCGGTAAACACAGCTTAGTAAAATGAAGACCATACAGCTGATCCGCCGCCTCCCGGGCACGCCGGCCGCGCCGTGGCGGAATCCTCGTCGTACTAAAGCAGAGGTTCTTAGCGGCTGGCGAGGGTATTACGAGTCCCCAAATGTACACAAACATTTTAATTGTAAATTGTCATGGTATATTTTCATTAAAACCTTGAAAAAGAAAATAAATGTCTTTGTGATGCCGATAAATACCGTAGAACTAAAAGTAGCCTTTAATATGTTAGTTTCATTGATCCAAGCTGGCGCACAATCGATTGATTGATCATTAAAATAAACACGCTCTATAACTACTTTATAAGTGGTCAGATGAGTGGGCCGTGAAGTGTGTAATGGCTTTTGTGGTATCGGTTTTTGCTTGTTCATTTTCCAGGAAATGCCGAAATGACCAATGCCGCTGTGCCTTTACGCTGTAAAATCCAATTTAACAAATGTAACCATTAATGTACAATGTACACTTACATTTGTAGAGGGTTAGAGTTACACATTCTTATATCATCACTGAGGGTTTTTAGTGTGAGTGTATGTGTGTGTGATATCACTTTCACACATTATTCATTCATTTCCACCCATATATAATCATGTTTCCCAGTTTTTTGTCAGTGTTTGTGTGCGCGCACACTTAAGATATGTGTTTAACACAATGAAACCGCGTGCGTGTGTGTGTGTCTCTGAGTGCGTCTGTGTGTGTATGCGAACATGTGTGTGTGTATTTGATGTAATAAAACTGTCTGTGTCTGTCTGTAGCAGCCGGTAGCTCACACACACACACACACACACACACACACACACACACACACACACACACACACACACACACACACACACACACACACACACACACACACACACACACACACACACAGACCAGTAATTTCGTCATCATCACAGCATGCTTTGCAGACAGCGTTATTACAGATGTGGTCGAGGCCAACACTGCTATTATCATTACTTAACCCCAGTGTATTACTCTGAACATAAAACCTAGCATTAACATTAAATGTTAATCATCCGTGCAACCAGCCAGCCGGCCGCCCGGGCCGGCCTGGGCCCGGCACATCAGGGGAGGAGGAGGAGGAGTGTGTCTGAGTGTCTTTTTACAACAGCGGCTACCGTTTAATTGGCTGAAACAGTCGAGATCAAGGAGATGTTTTGGCGAGCGCCGAGAGACGTTTAGTAACATTAGTCTGTGCTTCATGAGGTATGAGATCTCTACACGTGTGTGTGTGTGTGTGTGTGTGTGTGTGTGTGTGTGTGTGTGTGTGTGTGTGTGTGTGTGTGTGTGTGTGTGTGTGTGTGTGTGTGTGTGTGTGTGTGTGTGTGTGTGTTGCGTGAAGGACGGGGGTCCATTTCCATGGGGCCCTTGACTACCACCCGGGGCCACCTGGATGGTTGTGGGCCCCAAGTCCAAAAGACAATTTAGAAAAGTTTTTATAGGTTAACTCAAATATGTGCCCCCTTAGCCTATATAACAAAGTTGTCATCTTCGAGCATGCGTCTGGGCCTCAGAATGTGTCAATACCGTCAAAAGCATTTCCATTTCTCACGCGTTTCATTCCTGCAGCTCGCACACGTGCAGCAGCAGGAGTTTCTCTATGCAACTCTATGCGTGAACATCCATCTACACTTTGTATGCTAAACTCATCAGATCTTCGCCTCGTCCTTGCAGACTTTCCTCCGTGATGTCGCGTCGCTGTATCACATGAAAACTTCCCCTGCATGCGACGTACTGTGTTCCCATCATTCTGGTGAGTACATGGTGTAGCTGCACAGGAGGTGGATGTGGACATGAGTTGACATGCAGAGCAGTAGAGTGAGGCTACAGCAGTCCTCCAGGGAGCAGGGCAGCACATACACACTACTGTATGTACAGTACAGGTACAGTACAGAGATCTAGAAGGCAGTGACATCAGAAGGTCTTGTGAGGCTGCTCCACAGGGGACCACAGGCATCTCACAGGAGCCTTGGAGATGCACAGAGAAGCTGGGGAAACAATGTTAGGGTATGGTATATCACCCACTGTACACTCTACTATACGCACTTCTTTAAAAAAGAAAATCATGCTCACAAGTGTCTTTTCTTTACTCATTCTGGATATTTCTGTTGTCAAGTGAAAATCTTGCAGGGTTAGTTGATATTCATTAAGTTGGAGAAACCTTTGTGTATTTGCAGTAGTGCTAGTGAGGCCGTTCAAAAATTCTCACTCTTAAAGGAGTAGTTCACCTCCAAAATGACTTTTTTTCTATTGATTACTCACGCCACGGAGACTTGAGTTCAATAATATTTTGTTGTTTTAGTCGCATTCCTAAGACAACAATTTCATTACAATAAATGTACCCCCATTGATTCCGGATGGGGACCCAGATGCATTCGGGTCCCCATCCGGAAACAATGGGGGTAAATATACTATAATCACAATTTTGTTTTAGGAATGCAAAAATTACCAAAAAAATATTATTACTCAAGTCTCCATGGCACGAGTAATCAATAGGAAAAAAGTCATTTTGGGGGTGAACTACTCCTTTAACTCCCATAAAGGTTCAGCCTGAATTACACATTCTAAAATGCTTTCTACTTAGGATACTTAGAATTCTATATTTTTTGTACCTCAAATAACATTCCTTGCTTTTTTCTTGGCTTTTTTTGTATTTCAAGATGCATGCCCACAAAATAGATGCTGTCATCATGAGCCATCCCACTATTCCATCCTGGATTTGGAATCGTGAAACAAGCCCATGTTTTTGCATTGTTCCAACTGTGGTTTAGGAGCAAACAGCTCTGCATTGTATCAGGAAATATTGTGTTCCAACACTAACCACCATTAGTATATTATATGTTATCAAAAGTGTTTATCTTAGCAGTGGTACACACATCAAACCAACATGAATCATCTCTATTCTGGGGTTGACCATTCTGTGAAAACAGATGATCTACACACTTTTAAAGCTTGACGATCAGTAGAGTGAAAACAGGAGGGTGCCTATCCACAACTTTCCAACATCCCATCGTGCATTGCGCAGAAGTTGCACAGAGCTTCAGGCGCCGCAGCCGAGTGTGATCTACAAGCTCACAACGGTTGCATCTGCGACGCGACGTGAGCTTGTATGTCTGCTGTTTACCGGAAGTGTCCTACACATAATGCTCCAGTAAATGTTTGCGGAAACAGGTGGATAGGGTGCCCTGGGGGACTTCAGCCAACTACGTATACAGGGTTTAACCACTTAAACCCCAGCATCTGTATTCTGTATTTTTTATTTTATTTGATTTTTTGCAGAGAATAGCAGATCTACACCAAAGATATTTAATGTAGAGCAACAACGGAAAAGTCACCAGCATAGAGCCCGGAGGGACTCCGGTCAACCAAGTACAGGGTTTAAGTGGCTAACACCACCAAAGTGTTAGTGGAAAATCAAACCTCGGTTCGAAGTGGAGCGGTGAATTTGAGCAGCTGTACCCTATGTGAGTGAGTGAGTGAGTGAGTAAACTGTGCCTGTGAGTGAGTGGTGAGTGTGCCTGGCCTGCACAAAACAGCGCCCCTCCTTTAACTAGTGTGTTGTGTGTGGCCACTCAAGGTATTGCCAGGCTACGGACATGGCCAGCCAGCCACCCACCCAGCCAGCCAGCCAGCCACCCAGCCACCCACATACCCACGGACATACCTGTCTATTGGGAGCGCTTTCACCGCTCCAAAAAAGCAAACGCATGCCAAAAGAGATGCAATCTGTACAGAGCTATTTTCATGGAAGCCCGCCGTTACAAAACCTTTGACTGCAAATCAGCACTTCCCCAAGCAAGTCTGGGTACACTTTTCTGCTACAAAGATTTACAGACTAACAAATTAAAAGAATAGAGGATGACAATGTGACTACAGATGTTTGCCTTTAGTGTCAATCAACGGGGACCGGCCCAAAAAATGAAGAAACCAAAGAAAAGTGCGCTTACATGAAAGTTGAGGGTTTTCCGGAGAACAGTGGGGTAGCTTATTAAATCCTCTTTGATCCCGCTGTCTTTGATATCTGTGCTCTCATAAAGAATTCACTTTCAGCAGTAAATATAGGTAGTTCTGAGAGACACCATGACACCAACCCCTCATTCCCTCGCTGTCTCCTTAAATTATACAAAACAACCTGGGAAACTGTGCAGGTAATATTGAGTGGGTGGTGGATGGATGGGTCTAGGGCAGTGGAGGAAAAAGTACTCACATATTAAATGTACTTAGTTACTTTACACCACTGGGGGTGGATGGGTCTATATAGCAAGGGTCTTCAACATGGGATCCGGGACCCCTAGGGGGTCCTCAGAGTTACTGTAGGGGGTCCTCCAAATCATAGAAACGTTTTTCTCCTTTTTTCTATTAACCACTTGAACCCTAGTGCCCTTATTCTGAGAACTCTTGCCAAAAATAGCAGATCTACAAGCTCACAATTCCTCACGCTGCAAGGCGTTGTGAGCTTGTAGATCGGCTATTTTTGGCAAAGAGGTTTGGTGTAGAGGGGAAAAAGAGCAGACTAAGCACATAGTGAAAGGTCAACTTTTCAAGTATTAACAGTTCAAGTGGTTAAATATCTGAAAACACAAATTGACATGAATCCAAAATATACTGACGATGTGTGCTGTACAGAAAATACACTAGTATAGAGTCCTGTGGGACTCCGGTCAACCATATGGGGTTAAAACCTTCCCTGGCTAATAAGCTAAATATGACTTAATAAATTAAATATTTTGTTTATTTTAGAAATAACGAATCTTTCACTCAATAGGGGTAATGCCTGTCGCAAGTTGATGATGTCATATGTCCATGTGTGGCCTAGCCCTATGGAATTTATGGAATGCATGTAAAAATAAAAGAACTTCCTAAGGTTAATATGAGCATCAAATCATAATAATATGTTTTATTTTTTTATTGCGACGGGCATTGCCCCTATTGAGTGAAAGATTAGCTATTTCTAGAGAAAGTTAAATATTAAGGTAATTTTAATTTTACATTGTAGTTATAGGGGGCAATTATAATGTATTAAGTCATATTTGGCTTATTAGCCAGGGATCCTTTTAAAGGTGGTGTAAGTTCTATTTTTCTAAAATAAGTATTAAGCTCTAACATTCAGATGACAAAGTAATCATTGCTATATGGTCTTTGCTCAGTAACAGGGGTTTCCCCAGTCTCGCCTACTCTTTGGTAAACAGAAAATTCATTTTCAGGTCAGGGTAGCAAATGAGAGGGCTCATGCACCATACAGGATAAACAAGTGAAACAGCAGACAATGAGACAACTGTGGAACTGCGGAACACAAACTGATAAATGATCTTTGTGGCGTTGACTCTCTTGATTGGATGACATTTGAAACTCACCTATTTTCTGTTTACTTAAGGAGCTGGGGAGACGGCAAGACCCTAACAGACACTCTGTCGCAATGATCGGAATATAGATCTTTAACCTTTAACAATAGAGTTTTTGTTTTAACCAAGAAATATCATTCACAGCACCTGCAGCTTCAGACAGAGTACGATGTGAATGAGGTATTTTGACAATGAGGAGTGGACTGTTACCATGCAAACTCAGAAGCCTTTTATTGCCAGTACTGGTATGAAGGACATATTGCTTGTGGTGGTGCTTCACGAAACATAGGAAAATCAATGAATCCGTCAATCAATTAACAAGACAAACAACAATGTGCAAATGACAACACAGTGTGCAAATGTTCAATTATCCTTGCATTACCAGGATATCCATTATCCTGATATGGACAAAATGTGTCAAACATCATTGATGATCTAAGTTGTGGTAAACCCTTCCAGTGACCACCAAAGTGTGTTGCGCCATCAAGTGATACAAAATATCCCTGTGTGTTTGAGTGGATATGTGTACACATATGTGTATGAAAACAGTCTGTGCATGTGTCAGTGAGCTCAGGGACGTGCAGAGAATGTTAGAGAGGCAGGGGCTGAAACTTCTAAAAGGGCCTTTTTGGTGAAAATATCGAAAATAGTAGACCTCCAAGCTCACAAGGTGCTTGGAGGTTGGTTATTTTCGGTGCGTGATACCACACTGAACTAAGCATTATCAAGTCAATACTGGAAATGTGGCGTAACGGCCCTGGACACAGAGAGGACAATTCTTTCAACATAAGATTCTGCATTTATGAGAGTTTGGACAAGACATGCTGCCTTCAGGTATGGCATGGAAAGAGGGCAGTTGCATTTCTTTCACCATAGTAAAAACTGCATTCATGGTCTGGAGAGGGCAGGGGCTCAAGCACCCTTTGATGTCTATGTGTGCACGTGCCTGAGTGAGCTGGTAATTGTGTATGTTGTGTGCACGCGTGTGTGCGCATTTCTGTGTACATGTGTGTGTGCTGCTCCATGCATGCGTGTGTGTGTGTGTGTGTGTGTCATGTCCTGGCAGCAATGAAGAGCACTCTGCGATGTGACCTCTGCCCCGGTTGCCATGGCATTGCTCTGTTTGTAATTGTGTGAATAATGAGCAGCATCTATCAGGGGCCTGCCATCCCATCAGGCCCTCGTCCCGCTCTCCACCCTGACCCGGCCGTGCCACCCCGCTGGGACCAGCGATGCCCCGGGGGCCACGCCTGTTTGTTTGCCTCGCCCCGAGGATGACACCGTGCCACGCAGACGTAAAGGTCAGGGACGCACCCGACCCGACCCCTCACCCCTCCTGCTGCTTAATGCCAGCGCCACAAGAGTGTGACGGCCAGCCGGCGGCCCGGCGCACGCACTCTCCTGCACACTCACACACGCACTCTCCTGCACACTCACACGCACACGCACACACACTTCAGCCAAAAAGGCTGCTACAGAGCATTAGTTTTCAAACTTCTTGTACAGACCAATGGGCAAGTCAAAACGACGTCAAGGCAGGGCTGGATTAGCCATAGGGCCGGTGGGGCCCGGGGCCAGGGGCCCTTGGCTCTCAGGGGCCCTTGGGGGAACTGGGCCGCGTGGTCATCGACAATTTACTAAAATCAAATGTATAAGTTAATCAAATGTGTGGGCCCTCCTCTGTAGTCTACAGGTGCTTTCTTGACCCACAGATGATCATCATAGCTTAAAATCCGAGCTGGGTAGTGCACGTCGGGAGGGAGGTGGTTATGGTGGGGGGGTGGGGGGGCCCTAACAATGCTTAATCCATCCCTGCGTCAAAGGCACACCCGTATTCAATGAAAAAAGAATAGACAATACACAAGCGATGTGTGTATTGTAGAGATGTGAGGCGTTGTGAGCTTGTACTGTAGATCAGCTTTTTTTTGTGACATTTTTACATTAAAAACCCATAATGCCATGCCCAAAATAGGGACACGAGGTCGAAGGTGGTTATAATATAGTATAGAATTTGCCTCTGTATTGGGAAATGAGTGCCGATTTACAGTAGTCAATTCAAAGGTGATTCATACAGTAGGTTGTTGTGTAGTTATTATTGTGTGGTCATCAAAAAATCACATGGCACACTTGCCTCAGCAGTGTTCCTTGGTACAGTGTTTGGAAAGCACTGCTGTAGGTTACTCTCTCCATCTCTGTCCTTCTGATAGTGTTTGATGGTTATCAGTGTTACGGTAGACATTTTGTTTGGCTTCGTCAGGGGAAAACAACAAGGCTTCTCTAACAAGGATATAACTGCTAGCTGGCGAAGTGAAAGTTTTCTTAATTGGAACTATATAATCCTCTGCCGTGAAGCCCTCCCCCAGTATAGCACCCCTTCTCTCCAGCCCGTCCTCATTAACAAAAAGTACAAGCCTACTTTTGGAACAGTGAGTTAGAGGAATTGATTAGAAAACTGACGCCCAGTGTGATATCCATCCGTTTTCCATTGTTCCCGGGCTGGCTCAATGAGGCAGGCGCTTTTTTCGCCGCCGCATTCCAATTACCTCGCTGCAGATCAAGAAAAGGTGCCAGCAGAACCAGAGAAACCGTCCAACACAAAGAGAATTCCTAACTTAACAAGATGTCATTTCTCATTGATAACCACCCCTCCCCGTTAGAATTTCTTTCTTCCTTCTTTTTTTTTTACCAGCTCCCTTTTCTGAATAATTGTGAAGTCTGGATTTGAATATATATATACACAGAGACTTCAGCAGTCGTTAGATACGGTATGCAATGCTCTGTTTAATATTTCACATTTCCGCTCTTTTCAGTCAAACCCATGAATATTCGTAATGGCTCCTTTCAGTGCGCACACCTTTTCCAGACTATCGCTCAAAGACACGCCAAGTAGAGAAAGTATAAAAGCAAGATTCAGATTCAGTGTAATGTATCTGCGCTGATTACCGACAGCGGTGCCTTCATCATACACTTTAATAATTCCGCTCAGTTCATAGCTTTGTGCAGTATATGGTACTTAACATGGCAAGTATGATAACCCTATTGATGTTATGGTATTTCATATAATGCTAATATTAACTCCACCACGCTTGGGTCTACTCTGAGAGTTACCCCAGTACTATAGCCTCGTACCAGGGCTTGCATTTGTCCTTGCTATAATGACCATTGTACTGCATTTATAGCCAATTTATAGATGTCTGGAAATAGCAGATCTGCAAGCTCAGAATGCGCTGTGCTGCGGAAGCATTGGGAGCTTGTAGATCTGCTATGTCCGATTAACCGCACCGCCACGCAACCAAGTATAAATCACCCTTTAGTGTTCTCTGTGGCCTCTGTCAGCGCAGAGTGTGCTAATGGTTATCAGGGGCATAACGCTCATCTTCAACTTATTAGAGCTATACTTTTCTCCCTGAAAACCCACCCCATTGTACCGCGTTTGCTGTGAGTGTCACATTTATCCTGCACTCAGGGCAGCTTTCTTTACAGTATGTGTGATCATTAAGGCTTCATCGGTCCCATTGAGAAGAGGAGGGCCATCGTGATAATGACCCTTACCCCTTTTTTTCCCCCTCCGTGCTAAACGGTATCGCATTTTTCCTCCTCAATTTGGAGATTTCAAATAGATTAGAGTCCCCGACTAATGTGTTTTAGGATGGAGACAATCTTGGACGTGGCCTGAAAACACGCAGACACGCACGCACGCACGTACGCACGCACGCACGCACGCACACACACACACACACACACGTATACAGTGTATACACGCACGCACCATGCTATTATCACACTCCAGGGGAAGTCTTATTAATCTTTTTTCCCCTCTATCTCTCTCTTCTGTTTCTCATTCGAAGGCAGCTCATGAACAATTCAGCCTCTGCCTGCTAATGGTGTTTCACAGGGCTCTGTGGGACATCTTTTATACATCAATAAGGCCAATTATCTGCTTAAGTGAGAAAGCAGTGTCGCCAGCTCGGCCCTGCCCTCCTCTGCTATGAGTGTTTCTGTATGTAGTGGTGCTTTATAGTTCAATGAGTGGAGCGTGACACTGCCAGTGCCAGAATGAAGGGTTTGATTACCACCGGGCAGAGCCATTAAGATGAATGTACACACTGACAGTACAGGGAGGCACTTACGTAAAAAAAAAAAAAGAAAGTATTCCAAACTGTAGTTTAATAACAAAATGACATTATTATTCACAGATGGGGCACCTGCCTTCATAACTGGCATGCTGCTGGCATGATAATTAAACAGCACGCGAGATGTTATTGATGTTATTAGTTGGTCGCGATGTTAATCGCTGGTTCCCAAACACTGGATCGGGAGCCATTTTTGGGTCCCATTTTTGGGTCCCGGGTCCTGATGTCTACATTTTGTTTTTAATTATTATTATTTAAAAACCTTTTCAAAAAACATTCCCACAAAAGCTAAATCTTTCATGAATTAAAACGAATTCAATTATTTTTTGTTTCAGTAATTTCATGAAGAAATAAAAGAAGAATCTAAGAAATTCTATAAATTAGAAAACAAAACTTAAGGAGTGAAAATAGCCCACGTTGTGTGCTTGTAGATCTGCTATTTTCACTACTTGGGCAAACACCTAATCTCTCTTTTGGGTCTTGAGCCAAAACGAATTAATTTGAAAAAGGTTGCATTTTTTGAGGAAGTGATCATTGAATAATTTCCCTCCATAGCCTGTATATAGGTAGGTGAGGAACACAGGGGTTATTTATTTTTTACAAAACTGAAATACAGCACCACATTTTAGAATGACATCCTGATACAGAATGACTTGTCCTCGATGAACTGAAGAACTGATTTGAGCCCCATGCCACTAGAGGGCACTCCATTTTGTATTCCACTCCCCCCCCCCCCCCCCCCCCCCTCCCTCAGGAGACCCATCCCCTAATACCACCCCACCCTGCCCCTCAATCCGGTCATGCCGCTCCATTGTGTGACAGGGATTGGCGTGCAGGGGCAGCCATACACAGCTGGTGACATAACCCCCCCTCCCCGCTGATTCTAATACGGCACTGGGCACAGAGTTAGCAGCACTGTGAGCCAACTGACCAGTGGGGGGATTGGGTGAGCTGGTCCAGGCGGGGGCAGGGAGGGGGGGGGGGGGGGGATTAGTGGGCAACATGGCAGAGCTACTGTAGCGCCACTGGAGGATGCCACCAGTCAGTCCACTTCAGCTCCTCACTCCACTAATTAAGGCCAAAAAGAAAAAAGTCTGATGTTTTTGAGGCTTTGAAAGAGCCCGGGGCTGCTTCACGGCATGCACACTCCGTTCCGTTCACCCCGGCCGAACTGGTGAGTTTTAGTTTTTCGCCCGCCACTGATCTGATTCACAAATCCCGGATGTCATATTCTGTTTGGAGAGAGGGAGGATGCAGCCCTCCCCTCCCCATCTTCTTCTTTTTCTTGACGTCTCCAAAGTGAGTTTGTGCTGGAACAGCCTGAAGGCCCCGTTGGCTTTTAGCGCTGCATCAGAATCTCCCAGTCAATTTGAAGCTGTGCCCCGTGGCCTCCGTCCATTTCCTCCCTCCCTCCCCTCCCTCTCTCCCTCTCTCTCTCTCTCTCTCTCTCTCTCTCTCCCCTTGCCAGCCAGTCCATCTCTTCTGCTGTTCCATTCGTCTCCTCCGCTGCCCGGTAGTCCTCCGGAGGGACACCACCAGCTGGCCGGGGGAGGCTCAGGGCCGTATAAGCGGCCTGCAGAGCTCGGTTACCCCCTCTGAGACTCGCGGGCCTTTGTGCTGGGTTCCCACAGCAGCTCCAAACCTCTGTTTATGAACAAGAGAGATCAGACCGGGGCTTATATTTATAACCACACCACCATGACCGCCGCCCCACCATTGGGGTAATCACCACTGTGCATTGAGGCTGAGTGGAGCAGACATTTGGCCCAAACTCCAGATGGGCACCGGCCAAGTTGGCCGCCACAGCCCAGCAGCTCTGAACTGAAATCATAGATGGGGGGTGGGCAGGGGGGGGGGGGGGGGCTGTGCCCCTGCCAACCTCGGACCCGGCAAACCAGTTGTTCTGATCTCATGTTGAGAGAGAGAAGGAGAGAGAGAGGGGGGAAAAATAGGGAATGTGATGATAATGTTTCAGCTTAATCATTTGAAAGGTCATTTTTGCTTTGTTCCCCTGCCGTGCTTTATACGGTCATTTGTGAGTACAGGGTTTCAAATTGCCGGACTAATGTTGGGATGGAGCGATACGTCTGTGTCACGGAGTTTGGCAGAACACATGATTTGAGTTTAAGACTGATGAGTTTAGCCGATTGCCCGCATTTCCATTTGCATGTGGGAAATGAGAAAGATCAAAGGGCTTAGCTGTAGTCTGTTTGTTTTTGTTATTATCTCTTCAAATGCGTGAGCTACTGATCTCCCCCTTTGTTGGCAAATTCTGGTTTGATTCTCGATTCCAAAAACACTCTTTTTCATGGGAACAATTTGTCCTCAGACAACACGGGTAATTCATGACGCCTTGGACAAATGTTATTTCTCCATGCACTTCTCCCCCCCATTTCAATAGATTATTCCCTTTCCAGTCGTGACTCCTAGAAACTATGTAACTGTGGTGGTTAGGAGTCTGGAGGGGGAGCAGGGTGGACCAGGCTTACCGCGCACACTGGCCGCAACAACCTGACAGTGCAGCTCTTCCTACTACCTCCAGTGACACTTCCCGGCCAGGCACATCAGCAAACACATCCCTAAAACCCTGTCTGTGCTTGTCGAGGTCAGCTTCAGCGGTCCCCGAGGCGCAGGAAAGTACACTCCGGCGTTGCCAGTTTAAACTTAGCCCACACTGACATGCCCATTTGTGGTTTTAGGTTGCCTTTCAATGTTTTTTTTTTCTTTTTTTTTTCTTTCTGAGGATTCCTTAAAAAAAAGAAGGAAAAAAAAAAGCCCAAGGGGAGAATTAATGGGAGCCTTGGCGGTATAGCAGAGGCCACAAGTAGGTGAAAGGCAAGCGGGGGAGCCCAGCAGATTGGCTGTGTCAGTCAAGCGGCTGTCGAGCGCTAGCTGTTAGCTCATTAGCAGGCTCCCGGCTCGGCTGTGCTCTCTGGGTTTTGGCCAGGGCCAGGGGTGTCGCACCAAATTCTGGGCCCTGGGTACAAGGATTCACTGTGGGGCCCCTGTGCTTTAACTGTTGAAAAATAGCAGATATACAAGCTCACAGCGCGGCACCGAGTGCCGCGCTGCGAGCTTGTAGATCTGCTATTTTTGAAAAATCATGAAAATCTTTGAATATTTCAAATCCTTCTGAGGTTTTTTGAAAAACCTATGTTTCTGTGTCAGTGGAGCTCAAACCTTTTCATGTGAAGGACCCCCAAAATGGTATGTATTTGGCCACGGAACCCCATCTCAAAATATTGAGTTCCAGGGACCCCCCACAAGCAAAATTTGAGTTACAAATGTTCGCTTAAAAAATACATATATTCAAAGATTTGCACACATTTTCCCGACTTTTTAAAAATAGCAGATCTACAGCGCTCACAGCGCGGCACTGAGTGCCGCGCTGCGAGCTTGTATATCTGCTATTTTTCAATAGTTAAAGTATAAAATAATTACGGCCCCTCCACCACCTTGGGCTCTAGTAACTCAGTCCCACTTTCCTACCCCTTGTGACGCCCCTGGCCAGGGCTATACGTGAAGCTGTGAGGAGATGATAACTGCTCACAGCTCAGGCCATGGGAATGGAGAACGCGGAGAATGGGTGAAAACAGAGAAAGCGAGAAAGAGGAGGGTGGGGGGGATAATAGAATATCTCAGAGATAGACTATAGGTTCACAGTGATGTCATTTTATTGGGCCCTGCGCTTTCATTATACATGCTTTAAAGCCACCAGTGATCTCACAAGTATTATCAATACTTAACCTTCCATTTACTCCGAATGGACTCTTGTTCTATTGCTGGACTCAGAGTGTAAAAGCGTTTTAAAGAGTGCTTGCGGGGCTTGAAAACCAAACCTGTGGAGGATTAGATTGATGGCCTGGGAGTGGAAAGTAAATCCACAGGGATTGACTTGCATCAGCCCCCCTGACTGTATTTCCGACCTTCTGCGTCTTGGCAGACACAATAGACATTTTGACATGTGTCCGTCTGACAGGTGGCCTCTTGATGGCTCTCCTCGGTTCACGGTTAAAGGGAACGTAACATTCGCTCAGAAATAGAAATCCCACTGTTACCCTGGAACGAGACAGCAGCTCCTTTGATGTTTTTTTGGTCAGAAATTGACACACCGTACAGGGCTTCAACTCTTTTCATGTCTTTCTTAGTGCAAAAGCAGATTAAAAAGATTGTATCATCACTGTCATCCGGAAACAGTGCATCTCCAAATGAATGCCCGACTTCATCATCCTAGACTAGAGTGTTGCACATAGGTAGAGAAGGTAACTGATCTACAAGTTCACAATGACTCGCATCGCAAGGCACTGTGAGCTTGTAGATCGGCTAGTTTCACTATTTTAAATTAAAAATATAGCTGCAAGCAGCGATAAAGTGGCCAAGGCAGAAAAAGCAGGAAAGCAAAAAAGCATCAAGGGAAAGCAAAGAACAAATCAAAGAAAAACTGGAAGCAGTGTTCTTCCGAACAGGTCTCCGGCAGGTCAGGTGTTTTGTTTGTTTTTTTTTGGCCTAGTGGTGACTATAATAGGCCAAAGTGAAAAGGGTACCACGTGTTCTTGGGCCTTTCACGGCAATCGGACGCTGCATGCGGGATTTGAAGCATTTTGTTCCAAAAATGTGTTTTGCAAAAATTGACCCGCTGGTGGCGCTATAACAGGCCAATGTGAGAAGGGTGGCATCTGTTCCTTGGCCTAGTGGGAATGTGTGTGCAAAATCTCACACACATAGCAGGCTGCGTTTGAGACATTTTGTTCAAAAAGGAGCAATCCTGCAAACCTTGGAATTCAATGTTGGCCAATTAGATAGAATATGATATCGGACAAATCTGTCATGATTACATCACTGTAGAGATACTGTGTACTGATTTGTGTGATTTTCGGATAAAATCTGAAGGAGTAATATCGAAGAATGTGTTTTACATACTATAAGTCGGCCTTCTGGTGGCGCTATAAATGGCAGATGTGAAGAATGCAGGGCACAGGTTTTTCCTTGGCCTCTGGGAAGTGTGCATACAAAGTTTTACACTAATCGGTGGTTATAGCCAGGTAAAAGCACAAATTGGCCTCTACACAACATGTATGCAAAAGACTGTAGGCCTATATGCAACAGACATAAAAAACTGTGATACTAAATGGCACCAACCTACTCACCGGGAGCAACTAGGGGTTCAGAGTCTTGCCCAAGGACTCTTCGACATTAACTCAGGGGGAGCCCGGATTCGAACTGGGAACCCTTCGTGCTCTAATAATGGTTTCTCTACCCCTGAGCTATGCCGCCCCCAAAAGATACTATGCACCTGGACAGTTTGATGATGTACAGTACATAGTAAGCCTTGCTGCATATGAATCGGCCGAGCCATGAATCTCATAGGGCAGGAGCCTATCTCCTGTTTCTGTAGCGTAAGGCAGCTTGATGTACAAGTACACCCCCTGGACATGACGCTAGTATGTCGCAGGGAGTTACCCCCAATCCAACCCTTGATGCTGAGTTTCAAGCAGGGAGGAACTGGGTCCCATTTTTTAGAATATGCTTATATAAACCCCAGGCGGGATTCGATCCAACGACCTTCTGCATGAAAGGCATATGCCCTGACCACTACACTAGGCAGCCACAGGATCTGTTAACCATGTTTGTTTAAAAAAAAAGTTCTATGTAGGCTGAGTGCCTTGATTTTATTGATTTCTTTTTTATATTTTGGAGGCTTGGGGTGAAATCAATCTGAGTAAATGTAATCTGAGTATTTCTGACATTTTCGAGTGATCATATTTACTTTCACTCAGAACAGAAAAATAACGGCCGGTAGAGAAGGGCTCATTTTAAACATGAACGTGATCTGGAGTTAGATCAGACGTGTCAACATTAAAGAGTTTGACATACAACATGCCAAGGGCATACAGGATGTTAACATCAACTCAACCCGATGCGGGGTTTGAACTCACAACCGTCCGTATATCAGGCACTGACCACTACACTACGGCAGTCACACATAATGGACCTGTAATGTACTTCACACCTTCTTTCAAAATGATATAGCGCCCCCCTTTGGCCAATTGGGGTAAGATTGGTTTCAGTGATGTTTGGACTAACCCTCTATAGTAGTTCATCATGAAAATTTTACTTTGCATGTATGTTTTAGAGGCAGAAGAATAATTTGCATAAAACCGCAATATGCATTGAATTATTAAAAAAGCATGTTTCAATTTTTTAAAAATCCGATCTGACAGATCTTTAGATATTGGTCCAAAGTTCATGTAAAAAAAGTTCCGTGCACGTGACGCGAAAGTTCCGGAATGAAAGCGGGTTTAAGCGTTTTACAAACTGCTCAAAATGGCAGAAAATCTAAGGGCGGAGCTTACTTAACAAAGACACAGATGTCTTCCGCTTGAGTCAAGGCACGCGTGTAAGCAAGTTGCATGTCTTCAAACGAAACGAGGCATGACTTATGCCCCTTTAAAGTTTGAGTTTTCAAACGCTTCGTATAGCGCCCCCCTTTGGCCAATTGGAGTAAGATTGCTTTCAGTGATATTTGGACAAACCCTCTACATATTTGCCAAATGCCATGAACGTGTCACTTTGCATGTATGATTTAGAGGCAGAAGAATAATTTGCATATAACTGCAACATTGAGTGAATTATTAAAAAAATAATGTTTCGCTTTAAAGAAAATCCGCCTAACTTCTCAGACCGTATTGGTCCAAAGTTCGTGTAAAAAAAGTTTTGCGCACGTTACGCGAAAATCCCAGGAGGAGATACATTTTTACTGTTTTTCATATAATTCAAAATTGTAGGAGAAGTAAAGGTCAGAGGTCAAAAGTCAGAGCGTAAAAGTTGTTCGGCATGAGGAGACGCATAAGTGTATACAGGTTTCATTGCTGTACCTGAAACAGGGCATGAGCTACACCAGTTCAAAGTTGGCATTTTTCAAAGGCTTCCTACAGCGCCACCCTTTGGCCGATTGTTGCGAGCTTCGCGTTTTAGCAGTTTGGCATAGTCCTCTGCCATACTGCCGAGTTTCGTAAAAAGCGACTGCACGGTCTAGCCGCTAGAGAAAAAGTGGCGGAAGAATAATAATGATGAAGTCCAATATCAATGAGTGGCCATTTGCCACTTCGTGGCCACTAATAATAAAAGCAAAATAAATAATATAGGAACGGATTTGGCTTTGGAAGGATCCCACCCGACAGCATCGATATTTGGCTTGGTACATGAGATCTAAAAATGGAACACGCTCAATTGTCTCCGGCAGCATACTTAAAACATGTTTTTAGCTTGCCAAAACTGCTCTGCGGAATAAATTATTTTATACTCGATGCGGTTTCGGAATTTGGCGCTGAGCGTTTTCCATGAATGGATTGCAAATGTATTAAGCCATGGACACATGGAATCAGGTTGCAGAAATAAAAAACCCTACTTTATCATCAATTTTAAAATACATGGGACCATAATTTAACAAAACACATATCATGGTCATTGAAAGAAGACTTTTAACTAGCGAATGGAAGCATAAAGTATTTATGACAATGTTTGTTAAGGTTATACAATCAAGTGTAAAGTTCTGCAAAAACCCATCCACTTGAATGGGGCATTATTCTTTCTGACACCAGCACTGGGGAAACAGTGAAACTAGCGGCCGTTCATATGAACTTTCTCTTGAAGTCTCTTCCTATATCGCCTCAACTTGCTAGCCGGATACTGGGCCCTTGCTGAAGACCCACCTCTTCAACTCTCCCCGTACCCCTCCCTGCCACCTTCTGCTCGATTGACCGATCTCGATCTACCTACAGTAGATATGACGACCATGCACACATACCTTGGTCATTTGTTTTTCTTACTTAGGCTTGTATTTCTTGACCACAATGTTAACATGTAATTTAAATAGAAGCTAGGTTCATTGTTTACCTGGTATCCTATAGTTTTTATAGATTAATTATTTTGACAGTATATTGTTAACTTTAAACTGATACGAGGTTCCTGGCTTACCTCCTCGTTTACTGAGGCACTTCACTGTCTCTCTGCTTTTGATGCCGTGGATTAGAAATATTGTCTCATTCTTATTTTCACCAGTTTTGAATTAAAAAATCTAATGTTTTGATCCACCTAGCCTTAATCAGTGTATTTGTTTGCACTACCTCAGTTTCCATCGAAATACAGAAGCAGTCCATCCACACACGTGTACTGTACAGTGATGAAGGCCAAAGGTTTAAGAATGAATATGACAAAGTCTTGTCCAGACAAATAAACTACAAGCCAAAACTCCCTTTTATGATTTCAGTTACAAGGAACAGGGAGAACTATTGTTCCCATCCTGACAAAAAAAAAAGAATCTGAGTAATTCCTCCACCACTGCCCAACAGGAGGAAACATCAAGCAGAACCTGGCTCTAGGCAGACAGCTGTCTGCCCTGACATGTTGGGTTGACAACCATCATTACTATTATGCGGTTAAAGCTCATAATAGTAATGACATCTGGTGTTCGCCTTTAGAGCCTGTATAAGATGGTGAGATGAATGAAAATAGGACTCCACAGAGTCACGTACCAATTCATGGTGAACAGAGCTGCCCTGCCACTTGTCTCTTTATGACATCAAAGTGTTGCGGCTGCAGTTCTCACGTTTCCAGCTTTGGGCGAGACTTTGCCATGTTCACCTTGTTCATACAGTATAAACCCAGCATCTCAACAATACATGGGCAACTGGCGGCCCGGGGGCCACATGCGGCCTCCACCTTTTACTTGCAGTAATGCAGCCCGCGATATATTATTGATTTCAACTGTTCCACACATGAAAGTTTACATGACCTGTTTCTTACTGCTAATTACTACAGTCCATCGTGGGTCGATGGACGGTGGACCTCACAAACGTAATATTCGGACTTGTGAGGCACACCGTTGCTCCCATCCACACCAAACTTGTCCAGGGGTCTGCCATGACAATAGTCACAACAGGGGTTGCATGTTAGTGGGCACAGGCACACCATCACATAAATGCTGTTCAAGGGTCTGCCTTGACAATATTGTCACAACAAAAAAAAAAAAATTGCACATTATGTGCATTGTTACAGCAGTGTCTAACATTTGAATATGTCATAACTCTGTGACCATTGCTCTGATCAGCACAATACACTGTAGGACTGGATTTGAAGACTGCATAGTGGCCTGAAAATCTAGTTTAAAAAAATAAAATAAACAATATATAAAAAATAATTGTGAAAACAGATATACAATCTCACAATGTGTTTTGAGGTTGCAGATCCATAATTCTCATAATATTTGAAATATGGCTTAAGTGGTTAATTCATAATTAACTTTTTTCCTTTCCTAGAAATGGAGTAAAGAAATACAATATTCGTCTTTAAAATGTAGTGGATTGAATGTCATAAGTACCACCTGAACGCAAACTTGTGGCTTTGAGACACAATGCATACTTACCATTTTACTGTATTGTACACAGCTAACACAGCTGTACACTGTGTGTGTGTGTGTGTGTGTGTGTGTGTGTGTGTGTGTGTGTGTGTGTGTGTGTGTGTGTGTGTGTGTGCGTGCGTGCGTGCGTGCGTGCGTGCGTGCGTGCGTGCGTGCGTGCGTGCGTGCGTGCGTGCGTGCGTGCGTGCGTGCGTGCGTGCACGCGCATGCACTCGCTTAATTATGCGGTTGCATACAGTATACTGTGCTCACAGTCTGTTGATTAGATTTGTGGCTCATTATTATCTGTCTGGGAATGGCAAAAGTGTGTGCATGAATGCAACCCAAGGACTTATTGACTTCTTGTCAATATGCATGTCTGGTGTGTGTGTGTTTGAGTGTGTGTAGTTGTGTGCGTGTGCATGTGTGCGTGCATGTGTGTATGTTTGTGATGTGAGAGGATAGTATCTTTGAAGCTTGTAACTTCAGCTATTGTGTGTGTGTATGTGTGTGCGTGCTTGCCTGTGTGTACTGTGTGTGTGTGTGTGTGTGTGTGTGTGTGTGTGTGTGTGTGTGTGTGTGAGAGTGTGAGTGTGTGTGTGTGTGTGTGTGTGTGTGTGTGTGTGTGTGTGTGTGTGTGTGTGTGTGTGTGTGTGTGTGTGTGTGTGGTTGCGTGCGCATGCATGCTTGCGTGTTTCTGTGCATGCGCACAAGAGTGTGTGTGTATTTGAGTGGAAGAAAATGAGATCAGGTTACGCCAGGGATAATCCCTCCAAAGCCGTTTTGTTCTGGCCTAAATCGCTTGGATATTACCCTTTCCATAAGTGATTTTAATTGGTTGTCTCGTATAACGCGCACACACGCCTGCCCGGTGCTAATTCTGCCCTGTAATTGGCTGGGGGGCTGCCCGCCATGGCAGTTCACTTCATGGGGACAGTAATGGTTTAGGTGGCGGTCCACCGTACTGCAGGGTGGGGAGTCACAGGATACTGGGAGCGATCAGGGGATCAGACCCTATAACAATGAGGCTCTTAACCGCACAGACCCTCTATTCTGGGCACGCAATAATAGAATCAACATTAGGCAGAAATTGTCGATCTTCAAGTTCAGAATGTGCTGCGTTGCAACACGTTCTGAGCTTGCAGATCGGCTATTTTTGCTGAGTGTATTTCGATTGATTGACAGAAAGGTAAACAGCACATGTAAGACATTAAAGTAAAGACATTAAAGTTAAAAGGATGCCACAAAAATGTCCTGGGGACTTGTTTCCATTGTGAGCCTATGTATCAATTCATCAGCATAGCATAAACAATTAATACAATGATACATGTCATCAACAAATACAAACACTTTTAGACTCCTGATAGTAATACGGTTTAAGTGCTTAAGTCCTCTAACATTCATTGTCTGGGATTGGTGCTGTTTTAGGAAAAGGGTGAGGTGCGTGCGTGCCTGTGTGTCTGTCCATGTGTGTGTTACATCATGTTCATATGTGTGAGACATGCATGACCTGTCTGTGAATGTGTCTCCGGTCATTGACTCGCTGGACTGAAAAGCCGGACCTCCGTATTGTCTTTCAAACCTACCCCACCTCACCTAATTGAAGGCTCGCCTCTCCAGATGACTCCGGATGCCCCCGGTTGCCATAGAAATCATGGGGGGGGGCTTTGATTTCCACGGATGGCTGTAATGTCATCTCCTGCGTGCGGGCTCCATTGAGCAGGACTTGGCTGGCAGCATCTGGGACGAGTTGGCCGGGTTGGAAGTGCCCAGCGTGCGTGCGCGTGTGTGTGTGTGTGCGCGCACATGTATTCTGGTTGGACACTGGCATGCTGGGTGCAGAACCTGCCACTTGGCATCTCCACTGTCAGCTTTCAGCAGGAGCTTAGCTGTGGTGGGTTTTTCCCTTCCTGGACATGGAAAACGCAGCATAGCTTTCAATAGAAATCAGAATTCACATTCACAGGCACTGGAGCTGTCTTCTTAACCAGCTCAGAGGTTGTTTACCGTTTACAGTGCATTAGTAGTCGAAGCTACTGGAAAATGACGTTCACTTGGAGTGGTATTCGCACGGTGACAAAACATCAAGTGAACATTGGAAAGTAATGAAAAGGCTGGAAGCTTAGTATAGCAATGCTTGTCAAACTTTTGAGAATGAGGGCCTTTTCTTGATTACATCATCTCAGCATTTACATGAGAAAAGAAAGATCTGAACTGAATGTAGCAATAAAGTGATAACATTAAGTCTGTCTCATACAGTAGTCTTAATTACAAGTGGGGGTGATTATTTTCATCTTGTGTTTATCGATTTTGATTACATCAATCATGATAGTTTTGACAATGACTTTCCTGACAAATCTACCTGAAGTTATGTCGGCTAATAGCGCAGCAGACAGCACAGTGTGTTTGATTTGTTCTTTAAATATTGAAAGGATCTAAATTGTGTGTCCTGGCGATTCACACCCATAGCCTTAATATGGGTTCATATAGGCCGGCTTCTCCTACACCAGCCATTCTCAAACTTTTCTGGATCACTGGAAAATCTTGAAGAGCAGTCGACACGTCTGCCGTGTTAAGTGGGTGGGCCGCCTGCATTTTCAGAGCATGTTTATGTGTGTTCCGGCTTGGATCAATGGAACTAAAATGATCTACCTGTTTATCGATATCACAATGAAAACCTTTTTCAGTTAACACATGAAAAAAAAAAAAAAAAAGTTTTATAATCATTAAAATAGGCCTTGAGAACCATTGTCATAATTGTGGTCCCCAGTGGCTCAGCTCATCCCATTGCCTCTGCCTCCTCATCTCCTCAACCCTGCACCCCACCCCACCCCGCCCATCCCACCTCTCCTGGCATCTGTTGCCGACCAGGCCAGAAGCATCAGATTCCCTCTAATCCCCTTAAGAGACGGAGATTATTTATTTCAGTGAGGCCTCATGCCCCAGACAGTATGCACTAACAGGCTGGATTGTTATATGTGTATTGTGTGTAGTGTGTGCGTGCGTGCGTGTGTGCGTGCGTGCGTGTGTGTGTGTGTGTGTGTGCGCGCGTGTGTGTGTGTGTGTGTGTGTGTGTGTGTGTGTGAGAGAGAGAGAGATTTGCGTGTGAGAGAGAGAGAGATTTGCACATGCCTCTCTCTTTACTCCCTCCATCCTACCTCTCATCATCAGCATGGCACAGGTGTGTGTGTGTGTGTGTGTGTGTGCGTGCATCATGTGTACGTGTCCGTGCGTGCGCGCATGCGTGTATGTGTGTATGCGTGCGTGCGTGCGTGCGTGCGTGTGTGCGCGCGCGCGTGTGTGTGTGTGTGTGTGCGTGTGCGTGTGTGTGTGTGTCAACCCTGACCTTGGAAGCAGCACAGAGCTTGTCCTTATGAAGCCTGGAGACATGGCATTTGTGGCATTTTAACCCTCTCATCAGATTGCGATGCCCTGCCATGCACCCTCCTCCCCCCTTTTTCTATTGTCACCCCTGTCCCTCTCTCTCTCTCACTCCCTCCCTTCCCTCTCCCTTGTTCTCTCTCTCTCTTTGTCTTTCTCCCCTTCTGTGCCCACCCCCCCCCACCCCCCCCCCCCACCCCCCCCACCAAACCCTGCATATTTATCTGCTCCCACCTTTATTCTAAAGTCACCTCCTGTCGCTACCTTCAGCACCTTTGACCCAGCAGTTATCCTACCACGGTCCAGTATAGTAGAGGCAAGGGTGTCGTACAAATTCTGGGCCCTCGGTACAAGGATTCACTCACAGTTTGTGCTTTCACTATTGAAAAATAGCAGATGTACAATCTGCTATTTTTTAAAAAGTCTAATAATTTGAAAAGCCTATGTTTCTATGTCAGTGGCGCTCAAACTTTTTCATGTGAAGGACCCCCAAAAGGATATGTATTTGGCCACGGACCCCCATCTCAAAATATTTAGTTCCAGGGACCCCCCCAGAAGCAACAATAATTTTTCAAAAATAGCAGATTTACAAGCTCGTACGAGCTTGTACGAGCTTGTAAACCAATAGCTTTAGTATAAAATAATTAAGGCCCCTCCTCCACCTTGGGCCCTAGTAAATCAGTCCCACCCCCCCCCCTTGTGACGCCCCTGCGGTCCAGTCTAGTATAGAGGCACACTCGGCTGGGAAGATGGCTAGCAGAGAAAGAGTTTTGTCAGACAGATCTTGACAAGGTCAGTGAGCTTTGTATCTCATACATCGGCCTTGCTGTGCCGGAATCCCTCTTCTTATATCTTTTGTCCCCGAGTCCTTCACTCCCATGATCATTAATTTAGACACTTCAGCTCAGGATTAACCATTTATTGCAATGATATTGCATTTAGTTTGGCGGTGTGGCTCTGCAGTGATATTTCAGATTACCTGCGCAAGCATGACACAGAATCTAAGCTCACAAGCCCCCAGAGCAAAGCATAACATACAGTATTACATGCACATAACATTGAACATTCAGTTGCATGATTTAAGATATCACATATCATAAACAATCTATAGAAACAATCCACAATGGACAAAATCATCCATTAACATAACTACATTCCACAGGGAGGAGGCCGGTAGAGGGGTTTCTTTTTACACTGACAGCTGTACAACCAGTTGTGACTGCTAAACACATAGAATGAACAGAGAATAGAGGACTGCTAAAACAAACGGCCTGATGTGCACTGTGGCTAAGAGGGCGTATGTGAGCTTGTTGCGAATGAGAATGAACGAGAAGTAACAGACTGCACTTGTGGGAGTATGCATTAATTAACGTACACCTCCAGCCTGTCCATGCCTAAATGAACTAACAGGCTTAATTTCTTGGACTGGAGTGGACACATCTAAAAATGTACACTGGCCACGCAAGCCCCATGAATCTTAATGGCCAAAAAAAAAAAAAAAAAAACATGAAATTGATAGTGTTTTTGAGAAGAAAGCACTTTGCAATGGTCTATTCATTCACACAAATTTGGGAGGTGAAGCGATGAACAGTCGATGCCAGCGTCCTCACTTCCCACAACACCAACCGACTCATTGGAGGCAATGTGGGGTTCAGTGTCTTGCCCAAGGACACTTTGGCATGCAGGATTCGAACCGACGATCCACAGATCATTGGACGACCTGCTCTACCTCCTGAGCCACAGTCGCCCCCACACTCAGTATAAATTAATATACTGTATAATATAGTATAATATTCTGTATAGCCATTATGCTTCTGACCCGTGTACTTCTAATTGACTGTGTCGCTGATCTATAGGAACTTTTGTTAAATCTGTGATTGCTCTTCTTGTCCTCCATAACATGCTTGTCTTCTTCCTCTTCCTCTGATGAAGGCTCCTGCTCAACACGGTTCTGGATGAGAGTGTTGGGGCTGCACCAGGGAGCTAGTGTGTGTATCCACAGGGAGCTTGGTTCTCTTGTTGTGTTGACTATGTAAATGATGTACTACTCTATCACATGCTCCTGATAGTATAGCGTGTTTTTGGCACTGCTTGAATTTAGAAATATTTCAACTTTTAGCAAAACACAGTGACTGTAGGGAGGCATAATACAGCATTTTCCGCACACATTTTGTTTTATGACACTGGCAAGAGCAATGCATGCTTGCTGGACTTTTATTTTCATTTTTATTCTCTGTCTGAATATTGGAAGAAACTTCCATTCTCTTAAACAATGAAGAATACAGTATGCTTCTGTATCGTTGCTGTCAGGCAGTAAGCAGTTTTTATTTTCCACAGATTAATGTGAGTGTCACACAAAAGAGTGAAAAAGCGACACGTGAACTTTGCTGTAATTTGCTATTTTCAACATTTTAGAATGTTTTAAGAAACAGTAATAATAGAAAGGGGAAGGTTTTAGACATACTGTACAAGGTTTCCACCCGACAGCAACGCTATTAGGTCTGGCGTTTACAACTATTGAAACATTCCACATTTGATAAACTTTTGAGATGCCGAGCCTCTTCCTCAACACATATTTGACATCCGCCTTTCCTTCCTTTCTTCTCCATTGTCTGTTCTTTATTGTCGGAGCTCAACAACATCCCGTAAACACAGTCTTTGAAAGCAGATGTTTCTCGAGAGAAGAAAATACATAAATAAATAAAGGCAGAATAATAATAACAACCATAAAAAACCTGAGATCGTCCAGAGGGAACAGGAGAGGGAGGAGAGGGTTCTCTCCAGTTTAGTAAAAGTTCATATTCCATTGTGGTTTCACCTCCACCACAGCGGTTGCTTGGTGGTGATGGAGGAGATGTACGTATGTCTCCAACCCCAACACAACACCCTACCACCACCACCACCACCCTTCCATAAGGCAGGCTCTCACCTGACGATTAACAAGAGTTAAAATGCCGGGGGCCACATGGGGCCTCATTACCATGGTAAATACACATTCTACTATTCCATTCCATTTCCATTTTACCATTATTTTTTTCCCTGTTCGTGTTGCATGGGGAGAGGAGGAGGAGGGCAAAAAGGAGAGGGGGGGATATGGTGTAACGCGAGGTAGAGCCAGAGGAGGAAGGATCGGAGTGTTCGGGGACCTTTAGATAGATACGCCCTTCTCCTCCCCTCTCTCCACTATAGCTGAGGTGGGGTCCCATGATGTTTCTTCCTCTCTTCCCTCTGTGGGGGCCCCCCTGTAGGGCCCCCTGCCCCCCCCCCCCCCCCCCCCCCCCCCTCCCCCCCAGGCCTCCCCGGCCCTTGGGCTAACTCTGGAGTTTTTACAGCAACTGCTATTACAGTCATCATCCACAGACACAACCACTAATGAGGGACTGCAGAGGCAAGCTGCGATGGATCCAGGGAGAGATGATCGGGGAGAGAGAGAGGGAGAAGGAGAGGGAGAGAGAGAGAGAGAGAGAGAGAGAGAGAGGGAGAGAGAGAGGGAGAGAGGGAGATAGAGAGAGGGGGGAGAGAGAGAGGGAGGTTGTGAGTGGTGAAAGAGAAGCTATGAACTAATAATAGATCTCCTTTGACTGTGATCCAAACACTGAAATACACTTTAATAGTTTACAAGTGTCCCACAGTTTATAGCTTAGATTTCGTTCTCGTTTTAAATGCTGCGCCAATAAACAACAGCAGTTATTTTCCTTATTCATTGCTGTGAAACATTGCGTGCTTTCAAATGCATTATCGACTGTATATGTTCGTTTGAAGCAGAAAGACAAACCCCACTTACTGCCCCTCAGTAGTCGTGCTGATGCTTGATTGCGTGTCGCGGCCCTGCACTGAAAACAGTGGGGGGAAAAAAGGAAGGCTACAGCTTGAACAAGTTAAGATGAAACAGGCACTGTGATTGAAACAATGGGGGCTTCAGCAACATGTGATCCGCAAGTCTCCTGACTTCTCCTGTGATTTCACAAGATGCCAGTTCTCCTGTTTCAAAGGGAATACCAGAAACAGTAATATCAGGATAAATCAAGACAAAAGCTCTGTGCGACTCCGGTATCCACAGGAGCGTATCGGTGTATCAGAGCTGTGTTCTGTTTTCATCTCCCAAAACTCATGTTTTCAGGATACAAACAGGGGAGTACTGTTGAAGCTGCCAGTTGTGTGTCGGTCACTGGCCGTCACCAGTAGTGGACAAAATACTCAACCCCAGGGGCGTCACAAGGGGGGGAAAAGTAGGACTGAGTTATTAGGGCCCAAGGTGGAGGGGCCTTATTTAATTATTTTATACTTTAGCTATTGAAAAATAGCTAAATCTTTGAGCGAATCTTTTAAGCGAACATTTTTAACTCAAATTTTGCTTCTGGGGCCAGGCTGGAACTAAATATTTTGAGATGGGGGTCTGTGGCCAAATACATATCATTTTGGGGGTCCTTCACATGAAAAAATGTGAGCACCACTGACATAGAAACATAGCTTTTTCAAAAATATAATTATATATTTGAAATATTCAAAGACTTGCACAGATTTTCAAGATTTTTCAAAAATAGCAGATATTCAAGCTCGCAGCGCGGCACTCGGTGCCGCACTGTGAGTTGTATATCTGCTATTTTTCAATAGTTAAAGCACAAAATAATGCGTAATAATGCATTCCCAGTCTAAATGGGTTAAACCCCCTCCCCCTATGAAGAACATTCATGGGGGACCCACAGTGAATCCTTGTACCCAGGGCCCAGAAGTTGGTGCAATACCCCTGCTCAACCCCCAGTAACAAATATTACTCAACTACAAGTGAAAGCTTATAAATGTACTTACATCATCATTACATTTGTGTGAGGGACGGTACATTGAGGTGGAGAGTCACTATGATTTGGTAAAAGAGAAACTGACACTATAGACCTGTTGCCTACTGTACATTATGTGCCTATACTACTCACACATGCACATGCACGCACACGTGCACATACAGTAGTACACACACATAGGCAGCTACACACACGACCACACATAGCACCGCCCCCTCTCACACACTCAATATTTAAACACATACCATGCACGCTGGCATTGCTACAACTGTTTTATGAGTGCAACATATGCACTCATAAATGTACATACATTTAAATAGATATGCACTTATACAAACATACTGCACAGCTGTTCACATACATGTATACATTATGAATACAGTATACATTTTAGTTAAGTATAGGACCCAAGCGCACAGCACTTTAAAGCACTTCAAAGTTGTTGTTTTTAAAATGTTTCTTCTATTTTTATTGTTGCTATTTTTAATTAGTGTTTAGTGTTGTTATTGCTGCTACAATGCTGAGGAAACAAAACCAGGTCATTTTACTCTTCTGTAGCCTATTTAGGATGTAACAATATCTATATATATAAATCCTGAATCTTGAGAAGGTTCTGTATAGGTCTTCTTGAAGATTACTTAATTATCTTCAGAGCAGCTCTGTACAGTAGCTGTGCTTTTGACATAGAAATGAGTCGGGCTAAAATAATGATTCCTATGCCCAGACATAAAAACAAAACATAATATTGTAAATATGATTTATGTGAAGCTTTTTTGTATGATAACTGACTGTTTCAACCAACTATCAACAGTCAATAACAGGTGACATAGAGGTTGTTGTGTTGTAGATTTGGTATTTTTGAAATAATATGACATTCTGTGTGTTTAACCAACCTGTGGTCCACCCGGACTCAACTGTACTTTCTCTGTCTACACCAAAGCTCTTCGTCAATAATAGTCGATCTACAAGCTCACAATGCGTCTCGACGTGACACATTGTGAGCTTGTAGGTCTGCTGTTTTTTCCCCCTCCAGAATATGGACGCTGGGGTTCAAGGGGTTAAGGGGTTGAGGTGTGTGGACAGACTGTAAATAAGAGGTTGTGTGTGCTGAGCCCCTCTGTCGGTCAGGTTCATCCATTACACTGTGCAGCCACTTGAGTCTACAGCCACTGTGGTTGAGTCATGGCCACTGTATCGCTTTGTTTTCCACTTCCATTACTGACTAATTCATGGTTAGTTTCTGCACTTGTTTTTTTTACACAAACGCTCTGGCTTTTTAAATATGTCATTGCCAAGGAAGTGGTCTGAGATGTAAAGGGTTGGCAATACTGTACGAGTCCACTTCATTCCTCGAAATCACACAAACACACTGCTGGGTGGGACCAACATTACACACACACACACACACACGCACGCACGCACGCACGCACGCACGCACGCACGCACGCACGCACACACACGTGCGTGCGTACAATAGGAGTCCAAAAATGGACTCCTATTGTTGTTCCACCTTATCATAATACACTGTGTATACCATGGGTCCACAGCCTAGGGGGTCCTCAGAGTTACTGACAGGGGTTTAGTAACCCTTTCACACACATCTTTTTGCTTTAATCTTAACTTGTTCATGTTGTACATGGATAAAAGTACAGCGCCAACTCAGGGCCAGTTTACTAAGTAGACCAGATGATATAAGTGGCTAAATAAAAGGAGAGAGGGCAAACGAGTTTGGGGAAGCGATCTAGGAACGTGTATGCAATGTGTCATATGCACTGTGTGTAGGCTACACGTCTGTGTGCATGATTGTTTGTCTTTGCTTCACGCACAAGTGCTTGCACATGCATGCATGTACAGTACTGTATGTTGTGCCTGTGTTTTGTGTGTATTTAAATGTGTTTACTTTATGTCTAAGTGTGGCCATGCAAGTTCCTGGGTATGGGTGTGTGTTTGAGTGTGTATGTACAGTAGTTATGTACTGTAACAGGCAGGCGAGAGAGGGGGGGGGGGGGGGGGGGGGGCAGGTGTGTGATGGAGATGGGATGTGACAGTTCTCCCTGGGACTGTGATTAATTGGGATCAGGTCATCTCTTCAATGTGTGGACACTAATGCTATGCAGTATCATACGGCTATTTACATGCAGTACAGTACTCTCTTCACGCACACACGCACGCACGCACGCACGCACGCACGCACACAAATATACATATACAGTATAGGTTAACATGCATAAGCATGGATGCATACACACCGGTTCAAACGCATACACAAAGGCGCACACAGCTGGGAAAACAAAACACACACACACACACACACACACACACACACACACACACACACACACACACACACACACACACACACACACACACACACACACACACACACACACGCACACACACTCCTCCGACCGGAATGCTGTCATTATTTTTAGCCCAGTTACTAGTCAAAGTTGTTGTACTAGCAGCAGTGCAGCATGTTGGTTTCCATGTTGTATTCAGATAGTACTTTTCTTTCCGCTTGTTTTGCTTTTTCATATTCTTCCTCGTGCCGGAACAAATATATGTACTTGACAAGAGCTGCTACTAAGAAGGCGGTTGTCTGTCGATGCTGAAGTTCCTCCGTTACCTTTTGCAAACTCTGCCTCAAAGGCGCCCAGGCCCCCTCTCTCTCTCTGCCTTTTTCAGAAGAGAGGGTATAAGACAGTGAGAGAGACAACGGGACGCACGCGCCAAACTAAGACGACACATCGCGCTGAATAATTTATGGTCCCCGGCAAAAACAGAGTCAGCCACTTGAAGTCCTGAGGAGTAAGTCGGGGATAGAGACAGTGGTGACATAACAAGCCACAATAAAGACGCGGGGAACAAGCGGAGGAGAGAGAGAGAGAGAGAGGGGATGTATGGCGAGGGGAAACGCTGTGCGAGTTTCCAGAGTTAAGAGTTTGTTTTGGTCCTCCCCCCCCCCAACCACCACCTCTACACTGGCTGCCTCTCTCTCTCTCTCTGTGTTTTATTTTATTTTATTTTATTCTGACTTGTTTACCGAGTCCCCCCCCTCCCCGCCGGTGCCTGTACTGTCACACCGGGGACAGTACCCAGGTGAGGAGCGCTCTGCTCTGTGTGCACACAGGGAAGAGAAGGAGGCTGTGGCCCTTTGATTCCCGGGGCCGCTGGTTCCTTCAGATTAGCTATTCTCTCTGTACCGCCACCACCGATGCACCCGCACAGCAGTCGGCGCAACGCATGAGGACTGGAGAGACACTTCCATTTCAATCCTGTGGCAGAGGTGTGATGGCTGGCTGACTGGATGTTGGGGTGACTTTTTCAGCCGGCTTACTTGATGGCTGTTTGGCTGGCTGACTTGTTTACCGGTTGAGTGCTATTTTAACCACTTAAACCCTCTAGTCCACTGGTTCCCATCTTCACAAGCACTGGGTCGTGACCCATTTGTGGGTTGCGGACACATTGTTATGGGTCTCTTAATTTTTTGTTTCATACATTTTATTTTTCAACATTATTTCAAAACATTCAACATTCAAAAGTAATTTAATGAATAAATATAAGACAAAATATAAGAAATTCATTGGCTCTGGGCAAAGCAAACAGCGGGCCCCCTGCCGGGCGGAGAGACAGACAGACAGACAGACAGACATACAAACAGACAGACAGACAGGCATCCCCTGACAGCCCCCCCAGCCACCCACTCCCACCTATCCCCAGCACAGTCTTTCCACATTACACCTCTGTGATACTGATGAGGACCGGTCGCCCGTCACTTTCATCCCCCTCCCCCCCACCAACACCAACTGCACCCCAACAACCCCCCCCCCCCCCCCCCCCGCTCACTTCAAAAGTGACATCTGTCATCGGCTAAGACGCTCACAGGGCCCGTGTTCCAGCGATGTGGCTCTTTGATGGTGATTTGCCCCTGGGCGTTTGTCATACATAAGTTAGGTGGCTGAACAATGAGAAATCAGACTGGGTATTTTAAAAAGGCAAAGAAAGAAAAAAGAATAAGAAGGGAGGAAAGAGGAGACTATGTAAAAAGTACGGGCGGATGAAATCAAATCCCTACAAGTCACAGCGGGGACAGAATCAAAGCGCTGGGTGATCTGG